>NC_031779.1:7346696-7456231 GCF_001522545.3 Parus major
CGCCTTCAGGTGAGGGCGCCGGGGCCGCGGGTCGCAGCCGAGCCGGGGCCGCGGGCCGAAACCCGCCCCACGCGTGTCCGTGAGCGCGGCCGCGCCGCCTGCCGGCATGAGGGGGCGGCTGCCGCTGCAGCACGTGGCCGTGGCCGTGGCGCTCGGCGTGGCCAGCGGGCTGTACATCTATGGGCCGCTCTTCCAGCCTCCCGCCGCCCCACACGGCCCCACCGCGCCGCCGCCGGACGCCGCGCCCGAGAAGAGGCCCTGAGGGAGTTGTGCGGCGCCGTTCCCGGGCACCGCCTCGCAGCCCGGCCCTCGCACGCCCTGTCCGTCGTGGGCAATGGAGCCGCTCGGAGCCGGCGCCACCGTCACCTGCCGGGGCCGTCCCGCCCGACCCGCCTGTGGAACCCCGCCCCGCCTGCTGGAGCTGCAGCTGCGTGCCTGTGTGTTTGTATCAGACTCTGGGACGTGAATCTTGAATCGTGTATGACGCTCTGATTGTCTGAAGGTCTATTTCACATCTAAATTTAAATAACATCAAGAAGCTCGAAAAAGAAAGTTGCTTCTGTGTGATTACGCTTCATGAGTATTGTTGGATTGCCTTTCATCTGATCCTCCAAGTGATAAATACCATTTTTCTCTGCTTTTCACTGTTTCAATTCTTAGTATATCAACTCGGTTGGGAAGCAGTTGTGCAAATGGCTGAGAAGGGACCTGGACCCAGCTTTGGCATCCTTAGCTTATAGTCAGTCCTGGCCATATGTACATACACACACGTACCACATGCGCATATACACAGCTTTCATTCCCGACAGAGTGAGGCTACAGTGGATATAAAATAGATAAATCTGCCTGAAAAATGGGTTGGAGAAGAGCCTCACTGTGTAGTTTAGGAGGACAGCATGGCTCTTGGAATAGGTGTGGATTAATCTGACCAAACAGAATCTCATACCTGGGGAAACCAGGTCAGTAAATATGTCAAGACTTCAGTAAATCTAAAAAGAAACCAAACCCAGGAGATCTTGGGACAAACTTGTGCCAGGATTTGATTTTAACACAGAATCTTGTTTGGACAGAATGAGGGAAGAAACCAGTTGTCTGGGTGTCTATATTTAAGCCAGGAGCAATATGATAACTGCAGTAGTGATATGGAAGCTGTGGTGGGAGGATAGGAGTAGAAGGTGGGCTGGGAAGTGCAGCTGAATGCAGTAAATGCAGTTTGGACATCACATTACGTGGACAGTGGCTTTAAACTGAAAGAGAGCAGCTCTAGATAAGATAATAGGATGAAATTTTTTACAGTTAGAGTGGTGCCCAGGTTGCCCAGAGAAGCTGTGGCTTCCCCATCCCTGGAGCTGTTCAAGGCCAGGCTGGACAGGGCTGTGAGCAGCCTGGTCTGGTGGAAGGTGTCCCTGCCAATGACAGGGGGTTGGAACTGGGTGGTCTTTAAGGTCCCTTCCTATCCAAACCATTCCCTGATTCTATGAGGAAATGCCACAAATTGCCACAAAAATTCAGTGCAAACACTGCATTGATAAACTGCTGCAGTGACTCCAGCAGCTTCCTTTACAGTACCACTATGTATTGAAAATATTATTTTGAAGAGGTGTAGCTCAGGTCTAGTAGACACTTCATTTGTAAATATAATGACTAGGATTGTCCATAAAGAGGGCAGTTCAATTTGAAAAGCCCCAAGAAAGAGAAGGTCTGAACTGCGGGTGGAAAGGGTTATTGATGCAACTGAGCTTAAGACTCTGCTTGATGAATTCTTGAGACTGCTGGATTTAAAGCTTTTATTGGGCAGCTGCTGAGAGTGAAGAGCACCCTTGCCTTGCGAGGGAAGGCAGGCAGCCAGCAGGCGGCAGGAAGAACTCATTAAACCCACAGTGGTGCGCATTAACCAGGCACCGCGGATTTTCTCTGCAAAACCTGTTCTGCCTCTCATGAATTCTTACTAAACGGCGCGAGATTTTTCAGGGAGATGGGGAGGGAAGGGCTGAGGAGCCAGCCCGGCTAATGCCGCTGAGCACCGCGCGGTGCTGCCCTCGGGCCGCGCTCAGCCCGCCCAGGTGGCCGCGGCGGGGCCGGGACACGCCGGGGCGGTGCCGCCCGGCCCGCCCCCACCTCGGGCTGTACGGGAAGTGATGTTGCCTTGACGGAAAAGACACGGTCGGAGCCCAAAAAAGGGCAGGTGCGGCGTGACGCGGCTGCGGGAGCTCCGGCGGCCGGGAGGCAAGCAGGTAGGGCGGCAGGGGAGGCGACCAGGGCAGCGAGCAGGGCCGGCTCGGCTCGGCTGGCACGGCCGGCAGGGAGCCCCGGGACGGTGTTTCGGGCAGGGACCTCTGGATGCCGGCGTCCCGCGGCTCCGGAACAGCGACGCGGGCTTTTAACAAAGGGGCCTCACTCGGGCGGTCGGAGCGAGCCGTCCGCAGCCTCGGCCCTCGGGCTGCCCCTCAGGTGCTTCCCCTCACGGCTGCTGCCGTGAGCGCCCACAGACAGCCCCGCTCGGGCCTTCCCGCGCAGCTGCTGCAGCATCTGCAAGCTTCCCAGCGCTCTAGAACTGCGTTTCTTTTTACTGAGGAGAAGTGGATTGCGTGTCTTGTTTAAATTTTTAAAAAGGCTTTAAAGATGGTAAATCGTTGTGAAAGCACTATAGTAATGTTACATCTGCCTAGCCAGGACTCAGATCTTATTTGTGACTATCATCAGACCTGTTGCTCCTTTCTGAACACCGCATGTTTGTCTGAGGAGGCTTCATGCTGAGAAGGCCCTTCTGCCTGATTTGCAATGCTTGGGCTGAATTTACACTTTGATGATCTTGGCTCTAAAGAAAGCTCAATCCATCAGAAACACCTATTGATTTTCCTAGCTCTGTAAATAACTAGAGTATGTTAATGTATAAGTGATATTTTTAATGGTGCTAGCAAAGTATAAAGGACATATTTAGAGCTGTGGAAACCATTCAATTTTTATCTCTTAGTGGTGTATCAGGAATATTTTGAGCTCTCTGATTGTATGGCTCCTCTAACACTTCCCTCATGGATGGTGCTTTAGGAGATTTTCATCATTATAACACATACATGTCTGGAGTTAGTCCTGCAAGGTGATGTGTTGATATATTTACTTTGAAACTCAACAAAATCCATTCTGCCCTTTCTTGGAAACTTAATCTTACGTAGACATCTTCTCTCAGCTCTTCTTTCTTGTCACAGACTTTTACTAATTTTGTGTGTATTCCAAGTATGTTCCAGCCAGGGAAAAGCATATACTGCAATATGCATTTCAAATGTTGGTAGGTAAATGTTGGAATGGTATTTGTAATGCTAAGTGAATGTCTCAAAAGCATGGTTAAAAAGATGGAAAAAAGAACAGCATGTTCCTGTGTTTCTCGTTCAGGGTTCTTATTTTACATCTACTTAATCTCTTGCACAAAGGAGTTTGGGAGAGAGGGTGTACTACAACTTACACTGGTTTATTTTCACAGTTAACAAAATTTCCTATGACCAGCCAGATGTCTAAAACCGTACTGTAAGTTTGTTTTATCACTATCATTAAACATGGGAACCCATTATTTTATCACTTGATTACACATTTCCTTTTCTTTCAAAGCAAAGATAAGGTGAGATAAAATAATTCTTGAGTAGCATTTGACATTTACAGGAACAAGTATTACATGCAGTAACCCTTGAGTTCTTGGTTGTGCTGTTCCTGCCAGGTGTCTGCTGTGCTGGTAAGTGACCAGTGATAGGCCTGTCACTTTCCAGCATAACCCTGGACTTGCAGATCAACACCATTACTGAGATCAGTCTGTTACAGTCAAGAGAGGTTGTTAGAATTTAATTTAATTTGAAGAAACAGGCAAAACTGGCACTAGAGATGGAATATAAAGAATGAGAACTCTTTTTCCCCTGTTAATGTCTCAGGAAATAATTAGGTTGCATTTAAAATGTATTAAACTTGTGATGTAAATAATTAATCATCAAATATTCCCTCCCATATTAAAGCTGCATTATTGTACTGTGCACATGTCCTGCAATCAGAGGGTTACTTAGATACTTACAGCTAAACTTTTCCTGGGCTGGACATACGTAGTGCTCTGAAACTTGCTTTTGCTCCTGTTGTCATATAGATAGCACTCAATGCTGCAGATACAATCTTTGAGTTTACACCAGTGGCTTCAAACATGCCTAAAAAGTTGTTTAAGTACAAGATGGTTTGTTAATGTCCTACCTAAAGAGCAGCTTTTTTAGCAGAAACACTTTTTGTTTTTATACAAATATATTCCCAGTCAGTCTTTCTCTGGATATAGCGTCTGGTTATGAGGTTGTTTTTCCTCATTTCTTTTTTTCTCTTCTTAGTCAGAACTGCATCCCTTGTCAGGAGGCAGGACTAACTTGAACCACGTTAAATCAGCTGAGATCGCTTACTGATTTAATGATCCTTTTATCTCCAGTGGGGCTTTGTGAATAAGTCCTAGCTCTGACTTTCTTTCCTGGAACACCTTTACATTGTTGTGTTTTCATACATAAAACAGCAGAATTTACTTTTGATTTATAGTAATAAGTAGTCTCAGTGCCTGTGATTTATTTTCTAATCTAATAAGCCTTATGGCATATAGATTAAAATATGGCATATAACCAGCATTCTTTTTTTTTTCTGTGGTGTTGGTGTGGCTTCAAAGGGCTGAGGATGCTTTGGGGTGTGTGTGACAGTTTTGCATATCCCGGGTGGTGGAATTCTTTTCACATACTGGCACATTTCAGCACTCTGGAGCTGACCCAACAAGTTCTTCAGTGTTTTAGACTACAGGAGGAAAAAAATCCAGGAAAATGTCCTTCTATGCTTCAGAGCTTCTATGGCTCTGAGGATAATATCAAAGTGTAAACCAGTGCAGTGGTATTTTCCTGAGTTTGCAAGCCCATTTCCCATAGCTGTTTTCCTTCTCTCTGTGTTACCTTTACTGATGAGAAATGGGTAGGAATCAAGCATGTCAGAAAAAGGCACTTCTGGAAAACAGTGTGAAGACTGGTAGTAAGGTAGCAAAAGGAAGATACAAACTTAGCAGACTACAACTTTTCTAGAAATCTGTGATTTTCAATGGACAAAAGAAGTTGGTTAATATGTAATCAATGATTTTAAATAAAAAGTCAAATTTGGGGACACTTGCAAAGAGTATTTTGAAAATAACTGTACACTTCTGCAGTAATTCTTTGTGTAAATGTGATATGTGAATGAAAAGACTGTAAGAACTACACCTTGCTGAAATATTTTATGTTCAAATAAAATGCTGAATTGATATAAGGACACTGCTACACAAATCAAGTAGCTGAGTCCAAATTAAGTTTGGAGTTTGTGACTATGGTTTTGTAGCTGTGTGCTGCTATTGGTTTAAAAGGTGGTAACAGGATAAAGGAATAAATAGCAAAGTAGATAAGAACTGACTCTTCATTAATATTTTCAGGTAAGGAGAGCTCCATAGGTAGAAGCAGTGCCTTTAATTAGAGCAGTTTAATTGGAAAGGATAGACTTTCAGGTATGTAAGCACCTTTCAGGTTTGAATTAGAAACAACAGAATGCAAAGCAAAATTGAAAAACTGGATGCACAATTTTTATAATACTTTTTTTAAGCATATGTCATTAGAAGGTAATGAAGGTTCTCTGGAGAAATGCTGTTGTCCAATGTCAGCCCAGTCTCACTCTTAAGGCCTGGCTCATTATTTTCATAAATGTGGGATATTTCATTTGATTCCCTTATCACCTAAAGACTGTAAAGAAAACAGTTGCTCTGTGAACTGAAAGGAAGAAAACAATTCATTCCAATAACATCCTTGGGGAAAGGGAGTGTTTGAACTATATTGAAGGCTGATAGTGGTGATAAGGACTAATAAAGCATGTATGGTGGGTAGGGGGGAAAGAAAACTTCATTTTTATAAATAAAAAATGTAAGTTTTCTGTTTTTCTCATGTGTTTCCGCCAGTCTTGCTAGTATAGTATTTTATATTGGTAATTGCTGAGGGAAATGACCTTCCTCCTGGAGATCCCTGCTGATAATTGTGTGACTGTCAGGGAGTGTGGTGCATTTTGGGAATTTCAGGGTATCACTCAAGGCTCACAGTTGTGGGACTGCTTGTGCTGCTGTGAAATGGTTTTATGCAAGGTTTGCATGAGATGGTTTGCTGCTACAGTTATTGCCAGTGGCTGGTGCTTTCCATGTCTGCTTGGAAGCCTAGATAACATTCAGAATGCAGATTATAGCAAAAAGCTGGATAATTGGGGTCTTTTTATGGTGGCTTGTTTTTTGTTTTAATTGCAAAGGCTAATCATAATTCCTCCTCCCCCACTCCCACTTGTTTTGTTCTAAACCAAACTTTATGCGTGACTGAATATGACCCAAAATACAGGTATCAGGGTACTTCTAGCCCTGCTGGTATTATCCATTTCCAGCAGAGTTTCTCATGCAGGACTTTCAGATCCTATGCACGTAACCACACATGCTCCACTGACTTCCTCCTCTAACACTGATTCAACTTGACAGGTCTTTTCTGTCGGGGCATGAACTGTCTGACTAATACTTAATTTTTCTGTATTTTTTTCTTGGAATGGTGTCAGGATAGACATCTCTGTAGAGGGATGGTGTTAACCAAATTTGAAGATAGTACTGTCAAATTTGATTGTATTTCTTCTGAATTTCATAGCAAAATTATTGTAATTTTTGTTTGGATAAATATAGGCTCAAGTTTGAGTTGTTAAAGTAGTAGTTTTTAAAATTTTCTTTATCTATAAAATGGAAGAGGTGAATATAAATCTTTATTTGACAGTTTTCTAGAATTGTCAGTTTGGATATAGCCCACAGGGCCAGAGGTCCCACTGTGTGTCAGGAGAAGCTGCAGAGCAGGCTTTGGAAGGCTTGTGAAAAGAACATGCTGCAAAAGTGGAATCATGCTTTTTAGTAGGTTTTGAAAAAGGAGACAACTCCTTCTCACCCAAATCTGAACTGCTGATACTGCAAAACTCCACTGGTCTTGTTCCATTCACTTTTTAATAACAGATGTGCTTACATTTAATTTGCTTTTAAAATAGATAGTGTCTTTCAAATCCAACTTGAAAGTAAACGTGGAATTGAATGACTGTCACAGTCTGTGTTGCAGCAGGTACAGCCTGGGCAGCGGGTGGGTTTCCCTGGCAGAACTGGAAACTGTAACTGCCAGTTTTCAGGGGAGGTACACATCCCACTCTTCCCTTTATCCAGTCTGTCATTTTTTCATCATTTTTTCACAAAGTGTTCAGGAAGTTCAGATCTTTGTGGTTTCTTCTCTGTAAAGGAGTGTTAAAGCTGATCAGCAGATTAAAATGTTGGGGGAGAAGGCAGAAATAATAAAAATTCAGTGTCTCTGCCCCTCTCTAATGAGCTTTGTTTCCTTAGGAAACCAGGCTAAGAGGCATGTCCTCATTTCAGCTTTGTTTTTTGCATTGCAAATTTGGAGCTTTGTTCCCAGAAGTCCTTATTGCATTCATAATCTCCAGTGTGGTGTGTTGAGCCTTAGGGAATTTTTCTTCAGCCTAGTATCCTGTGGGAGCATAAAGAATGGGAGCAGTAACGTTTTTAGTAATTGGGAGTCACACAGGGAGTGGAATGGGGCCAATGGAACTGAAAGACCTACTTTGGTAATGTACTGCAGAATCACCACCTTTGCAAGCCCACCCCTTCCTTCTGCACACCCTGAAGGAAGGCAGATCAACCAGTCAGGTTAGTTAACCTGGGGAGTCACTGAATAAATGGGACTATGAAGGACCTCTAATGTTAATGGTGTTCAAGCTTTAAGAAATGGTAGGAAAAAATAGGCATCACAGGTGTTTAATTTGGTTTCATGTGCTTCATTGCATGGAAGATCAAACAATACACTGCAGAAGCAATACTTTGCTGTAGCTCAGAAGCAGCAGACTTCTCTATCTGTCACATAGTTCACATAATTAACCTTCCAATTTTTCCTCCTGAGAGCAGACTTAGAGTGCAAAAAGCACTGTTTTCAGCTTGTGAGGAGAATGATGAACCACTTACCTTATTAAGTAGATTCAGAAAAGATGTGAACAGGGGTCTTCTTGTGCTGGAAATAAAACCCAGCTCTGCTGAGAAAAGTGGTTTTCAAATAATATGTTGGATCAGGTAGTACTGAGAATAAACATATATCTATCTATTAAGCTGAAAGGTGGATAGAAATATGACAGAAACTTTCAAAGCTATTAATATAGGACTGTAAAACACTGAAAATCCTTTCTTAAGTAGCTACAGTGCACATGATCATTTGAATTGGTACAGCAGCTTCCTGTAAAGATGCTATGTTTTTTAATTTTAAAAGTTCACTTAGTCATAAACCCTTTAAAGTAGATAAAGATCAGTGATCTAAAATGAGATTTGTAGACTTCTTCAGGCTGAAGATAGAGACATCAGATTATTGGTGTGTTTTTGCAGCTTCTCACCCAATGCAGGGCCACTCGTGTCTCATCCAGTGCTGCTCTAGGTGCTCTTCATGCAGTCAGGCACACACTTCATAGGTCTTACAAAAATGTGAGCCAACATCATCTCACAGAAGAACTGTACCATGTCAAATAATTCATCCATCTTTAGCTTAAATGTTCTTTTGAGTACAAATTATGTAATTTGAGTAGTGTGAATGTTGCCAAAATAACATTTCCTGCCTGCAAAACGATTGAATTTGCTCATTTCAGTCAGAAAAAATGATCATGTTTATTCAAACACATTTTATTGCCATTTTAAATAAACCTGTTTTGACCATTTCTTGGTGTTGTAACATCTTATACAAGGACATGTGCAATAGTATTTTTAAACTCTATTTTCTTTCTGATATTTCAGAACTGTAATAAGAGAGAACTTGATTCAGGTATTAAAAGTTGTTTCCTTCCCCTTTTGATTCAGATCTGGAATAGGTATCTCTCCACTTGGCTTTGCTTTGGGACAAACTGCATAGATAGGCATTTACAGACAGTGGTGTGAAGGCACAAGCTTGCAGTTTTGACAGAATTGACAGATCAATTAGAGTCTCTTGTTTGGGATAATTTTACTAATCTTTTCTGAGGTCAAATATAACCATATATAAGTCTTATTTGGGATGCAATCTCTGGATGTTTTTTCTGATGATAGAGTTTGGTCTAAAGTTTTTCGAAATAGAGTGCCCAACTGCTGTAAAGGATTCCTGTCTTTAGGCTGTATGATGTTCTATGAAAGCAAAATTGATGCTTTACATTTTTTGATTATTTTACTGTTAACTCTTTATTGTTGAAAAGACCCTGGTAATTCCTGGAATTAGCTTATCTGGAGCTTCTCCTGGAGAGGATTATTTTTAAGAACCTCCTTTCTATGTAAAATGCTACAGATCTTAAATATACCAATCCTTTATCACATGCAATGCTAAAATAAAGCTCTGTTACCATTACTAGAAATTGCCTAGATTGGCTTACAGTTGAAAGAACATAATGAAAGTTTTACTTTGCTGTATATTACTAAATATTTAGCAGTTGTGCCTTTGGGTAGCAGGAAGACCTGCCTGACCTACTTTTATTTTAATCACTGAAGTGATATTTCATGATTTGGTCCTGGCAAAGGTCAGCTATAACAGTTCTGGTGTGAAAGCTGACTTTGTGAGTGTGGGTTGTTTTTTGTTTGGTGTTTGGTGTTTTTGTTTTTTTTTTTATCCTGGAAGGATATTGGTGAGAGGAAAGCAAAAGAAAAAAAATCCTTTTTTTATGGAATTTATCTCCTTTCTGTTTCTTTTAGTTCTGTCCTGAGGTACAGGCATGTTACTGCAGAGCAGGGACAGATGACACTGATGTTAGGCACAGCTCTTGGCTTTGGAAACAGGGATGTGTGCTGTAGCATTATGTGAAATGGGCTGTTACTAGATCCAGTTCCTCTCTCCAGTAGCAGATGTCCTTATTCCTGCAGGCAGGTAACAATCCAGCATTTTTCTTACAGAAGAAACATCTGCTACAGGACAGTTTGGACACCTGCAACTTTTCTCAAGGGTATGGAGTGTATAAAGGCAAATATTCTGATGCTTATAATGAAGAATGCTCCACACTGTTCACTGTATTTAACTCCTCAAATTCTCTCCTAAATTCCTAGGTATGTAGTGCATAGAAGAGTTTTTCAAGTAAACCATAAATTCCATGCATTCAGATCAAGTTCATACAACCTGCTCTTGTAAAAACATTGGGAATATTGAATAACTAAGTAGATAGGTATTCCTTTATAGATCTGGAGCTTCAAAACTACATTTCACAGTTTCAGTAATTTTGATCCCCGACAAAAACTAAGGAATTGTTGAAGCTCTTACAACCCCCTAGGGCTGGGGTAGCAGTGGGAGGAAGGCTCACCTTGGGCTGCCTGCAGTGGTTCCTGTTCCAGCTGTTGCTGCTTGGTTTGTGTTCGCTTCCTGCCTCCACAGCAGGGCTGCCTCAGCTGCCTGTGCAGCATCTGCTGAGAGGCTGCAAACGTGTTTGTTTAAAAACAGAGACTATAAATAACCAAACACTGATGTCCTCCCAGTTTAAAACTCTCCAGTTTAAAATCAAAATAACTTCACCCTCAAAAAAACCCTTTATTTCAGCTGTACCTTTCTGGCAAAGTCTTACTGTTCCATTTAAAACCGTTGCCTTGTAGGGAGGAAGGAAAAAATTAGTCGGTGTTCCTCACACCAAGTTAATAGGAGACAAGTTGAGCAGCCTCATTTCATCCTGAAATAAAACACTGAAGTCTGGGGATAATTTATGAATTGTTTTTCCATTAAAGATGGCAAACATCTGACTGTGTGGAAGAGTTTGAACTCCATTTATGTTGCTGATTGCGAATCTAGACAGACAGTTTGTGCTCAGTGTGTGTAGTCACCCCCCAGGGCTGTTTGCAACATAGCAAAAGAGTTGCTGCTTTGTCTGTCAACACTTATCCTGTTCCTCCTTCTGCACTTCTGGAGCAGTTTAGCAGACATTCTAGGGCGCTTGTGGTCTGAATATTTCTTCACAGTTAAGCAAATGTGCTGGTATTGATCAGGGAAGCAAGCAGTTAAGGATTAAAAATGTGCATGTTGCTGAAAATCGAGCACAATTCTCGATTTTTTTATTGCCTGTAGGACCAAAAAAGGGGCTTTTATATTCCTCTAAAACTGGTGAAATTTATTGAAGATTGGATTGAGCCAAGAATGGGTAGAGTTTTAAAAATTACAACCTGTAACTAAATGTCAAAGAAATAGATTTTAGTTAATTCATGAAAAATGCTAAGGCAGGGCATCAAAAAGGGTTTCAGCTCTGCATGACAGAACTTAGATGCTCACCAGGGCAAGGAAAATAAAAATTGCGTTGATTCACATGAAAAGAGGCAAGAAAGTTGAGCACTGAAACAAGTGAGCATTAAGAAGCTTGTGGAGTTGTCTTTTGTTACTGGTAGATGAATTAATGTGTTAAATATTTGTAGCAGCCTGTCTGCAGCACTTCTTAAATTATAAGACTGGAGAGTAGACTGAGACACCACCTTAATTTCCTTTCTTTTCTGCTCTTGAAGCAGCTTGAGGAAAGAAACTGAGACAAGAAAGGATTGTGCAAGATTTGTCTGGGAAAGCTCACTTCAGCTAAATCTTAGGTGGTGAGTGCAAAACTTGCTCTGTCCACACCTTGCAGTGCTCTCCTGTGAGCATCTGTAATGTTGGGATATCTGAGAGGGGCGAGGCCTCATAGGACCGCAGGGAGCTGTGAAAGTCGTGTCTCATCCCTTGGACCCAGTGCCAGGCCCTCCATCCAGTGGGTGCCTTGGTGCCACACCGGTATTGAAACTGGGGCAGACCTGTGAATTCTGCCTCTTGGGGGCCTGTGTAAACAGGCCCTTGAGAACTGACTCATTGAAGAGCTGGTTTACGTGATAAATCAGTGGTTTTATTTCCTTGAAGTTATTTAAATGTTTAAAATGTCTGCATGTTTCTCTTAGGACTCTGCAGGGATAGGAGCTTGTAGGTTTAGCATCTGTGTTTCAGAAAGTTTCTGGCAACGTCCTCACTCTGATCTCTTGGAGCTTGTTGCTGTCAGAAGTGGTTCAGC
Source organism: Parus major (assembly GCF_001522545.3). Classification (NCBI taxonomy): domain Eukaryota; kingdom Metazoa; phylum Chordata; class Aves; order Passeriformes; family Paridae; genus Parus; species Parus major. Next base: position 7,358,793 of record NC_031779.1, read on the forward strand.
AGAAAGGACTGGACACATGCCTACAAAACCCTATGGTACAGCTACCACTGTCCTGCCAAATCCTTCCAGCTCCTGCTCACACAGTCTCTCTCTGGTGTCTGCCAGTTTTGTAATCACTAATTTTTTCTGCTGTCTGTAAAGGTGGGAAATAAAACCTGTTTGGAGAGCTTTGGTGCTTGCTGTTTCAATATAGAACACTAATGTGTTTTCTGTATTTTATTTTGTTGTATATTTAGAAAAAGTTGTGCTCACACCCTGCAGCTTCCTCTCCCTAAGACCAGGTGGAGGGCCAGTACTTTATGCAAAGGCTGGAGGTGTGTTACCTGGTTTAGGGAGATCTAGTTAGCTACTTTGCTTACTTTTAAAAGGGGGAAAAGAGATCACTTGATCGGTCAGCAAGACCACATGACAAGCAGCTGAATGTAATTAGGTGGGGAGGGTGGTTGTGTGGGGCTGGCAGCTTCCCATGCCCTGCGAATGTTACAGCTATTAGCCTGAACGACACTATTTTGGTTTTATTTCTTTCTCTGCTGAATCTTCCTGTAGATGAGAAATGGTTCTTTTTGCATGACTATGGTATTCAAGAGATCTGAACTGTGTCAGCAAACTTGTCACTGAAGCACATTCGGAAAACTACATATCCATTCACAGCTGTTAAACATAGGTATGTAAACACTTTCTCTTTTCTGTTTATTTTTGGAAGATTTATTACATTGTTTTCCTTGAGCTGACTGTGCCAGCTGTTCTCTTAAGAGTTTTGGAACACTGTTGCTGCATTTTAACAAGCTGTCTGGATACTCTGATTTTGAGAGTTCAGCATTGCTGCATCCTCATGTTCTGGAGGGAAAAGTAAAGCTGGGGAGTACACTTGGCTTATGTAACACAGGCTTTTGTGTTAAATGACAAAATTTCAGCTTTTTTGGAATATATTTAGTCATTGCTTTTCATAAATAAGTAAGATTTAAATACAAACTAGGGTAAGTTTATTAATGAAATAAATAAAGTCACTGGAGTGGGCAGTGTCTGGATCCAGTAGCCATAAGATGCCTGTTCTAGTCCCAAGTCATCAGCCTACATTTTCTTCTGTGGCAAACTTGTCAAAACTTTTTCTGCAGTTGGAAGATAGAATTAGACCCCTGACAGTGAAGTGTGCTGTGCAAATAATATTTAAAATACTGAACAGAGTAAGTATTTTTAAGCATTGCGTGCTTGAACTTTTTCCCCCTCTATTTCTTCCTGTGTTCCCATTAGCATTTAAAGATAAATTATACTGAATAAAACAGTCATTTAAAATGGCAGAGTTTTTAACTGCATTGTGCACCAACATGTTTGTTATCATGTTTGCTAAAGGGATGATAAAAAGCATGAAAATGTGTTGCACAAGCTGTTATTTTTAATTACAAAAAAATATTGACTAGCAGGGACCATGGCAGCTCATCTAGTTCACATTCCCTGTTCAATCATATAGGAATTGAATTGAATTGAATCTTAATATTAATTATCATAAAAGTAATAGGAAGGTGGGCTGTTATTAATGTGTTTTGTATCTTCTTTGGAGGAAACTCAGTATATATGTACCCATCTAAGTCATGCCATGCCACCAGCATGATTTTGTAATCAGGCATCCATTGTAGCCATGTGTTTACCAGCATTTTTCTAATCATGGACCACAACTCCAATTTTTGTAGACTGTAAGTAACCAAGGAGGAGTTATTCAGAGAACAGAAAACAGTATTCTTCTCTACTTCTGTGGAGGTCACAAGGCTTTCCCAGGGTTTTATTTGATGTCTAGCATAGAATGTCTTAAGATTATTTTCCTCCTCCAGATCATCATCACCAGCTGACTTGTGTTTATGAGAGGCAAGTGAGAAATTAATAAATGTAGTTCAATAAATATTTTCTTGCTGTTTCCTTATAGATGTTCCAAGTGTATGAAAAGTTTATATAAAATAACTGGGAAAAAGCATTTTTTAAACATTGATACTTGGCTTACTCTTTTTGTTTTTCCTGTGCTGTGTGGATAGATTGGTTGTTGTAGGTGCTTCACTATAATTTACTGTTACATAGTACTTTCATTTATTGCAGTACATGTGCATTTTGAATGTGTTACAGAAAGTATTTCTAGCACATTTTAGTGTAGTGATTTCTAATAGCCTAAGTTATTTGAGGATTTAATTTGAATAATGTTGGGATTCTTTTGTACGCTGCAAAACAATATGCAAGTATTTGGTGCTGCCACCCTTTCCCTCATCCTACTCTTGCTGGTTTGCAGTATATTTTCATGTTTCCAATATGTCTTTCATTTGTAACACTGTCTTAAACAGAATATCCTTAGTAAGTAAGCTTGGTAAAGACAAACTGAGAATCTAATTCAGTTGGGCTTCTTTAAGCATGTCACAATGGCATTAAAGATAAATTGTAATTTTCTTTTTTCTTAAAAAAAAGTAGAAAAACTGACAACCAACAAAAAATCTGAAACTATAGAAAATTTATAATGAACTCAGAAAATCTTAAAACCAGTTAATGGAAAAAGATCTCAAAGGTATCCTAGTAGGAGAAAAATAAGCTCTGGACAATGGGAAGGAGGAAAAGGACTTTTATTTGGTCTAAAATGTTTTACTTTCCATATAACACCAATTAGTATGAGAAATTCTGGTTTGCTGTGCTGTTTATCTCAGGAGACTTTGCTGTGTATCAGGATTTAACTAAAATTCATGCTGTATTATGGGATTCTGATCTGAGCAGTGAGATAAATATTGTTGGCAACTCAGGTTGAAAAACTCCTGCTATTTAAATGGAAGCTTTGTGTTGAGCAGTTCAGCCTGCTTAATCAGTGCTTCTTTTGAATTATGCCTTCCCTGAGGCTCTAGAAAGCTGTGCTAGGATACAAATTGAAGCCAATATTTTGCCAAAGCCCTGTCTGAGTATTTTGGCAGACTGCAGGGCTTCAGTAGGAGACTTGGGCAGTGTAAATTTGTGATGCAGTTCTGGAGCTCTTCAGGTGGAGGATAGGGTGAAAATAGGGGTTTGGCTTTCGATTCTTGAAAGAAAGAAAAGCCCCAGCACTTGAGCACCTTAGTTTTCTCTTTGCTTTAGTTTGAGTGATACTTTGAGCCACAAGCATGCTCCAAAGTGGCTGTGTCTTGTTGTGACACGAAGATTTCTGTGAAGATTTCTGCGTTGCTGTCACACATTAGTGACATCCTGAAGAGAACAGGTTGTGGCCTATTGAATACAGCCTATTTCAGGCAGAAGTGGTGGTTTTTTATGTAATGGGCATGTTAAGTTATGGTTAGAGTATTCACAGAAAGTTATTTCTAACCTTTTCATAGAATTTATGAAACGTGGAAGCCATACACTCACTATCTTCAAACATGTTTACTGAACAATTCCTGCTCAGTAATGGCTGAAAATTTCTGTCTCAGACTGTAGCTATTACAGACTCTGAAATAAAAAGCTCAGTTTCTTTTTGAGACTTCTTAGGAGCAGATTATTCACAGCTGCCACCCACCTCTCAAACTCTATGAAGTGTCCTGCTGCTCTGACTGGCTCCCCATGGCAGCATGATCTCAGGTAGGTCCAGTGAGCTCTGCACCTGCAAGGATGCTTTTGTCAGGAGTTTCTGATTTTTAAAAGATTGGGAAAAGTGAATGCTAGCTGTGAGCCTCAGTTTTATCAATCTAGATCCATCTTTCCCTCTCTGTCCATTGTGTACCCTTCCTTGCTTAGCATCTCTGACGGTCCTGTGATGCTGGACTTGAGGAGTAGAAGAATAACCTTTTCTAGTTGCTGGATGGGATTTTAGCAGACAGTTTCCCATGCTTTCCCACAGATAACTATGAACTTATTTTGTGCTTTTTGTTATATGCATTTAAGAAATCCCTCTGATTAAATATTTTCACCAGTAACTTTTTATTATTCCTAATGTTGTGCCTGATATCCATAGATAATAGAGTTTTCCAGCTCACTAGAAATGGATATGGCTTAGTTGTTCAGTCAGTAACTTTGATAACCAGTAAATTTTCTGGGGAACAGAATGTTTTCACTGATTGCTGGAAGAATGATGACATTAGTCCTGATCCAAAAGGCCATGATGCCTTCAGAATGCTGCTTTCAGAATAATTTCTGATGGATTTCAAATTTTTTGGATATTTCAATGGCACCTAAATAATAAAAAAGCATTTAACTTGCTAAGAAAGAACTAGAAGAACAAAATGTTAGAAATCTCTATACTGTGACCCTTGTTAGTTTATATCTCAATATTATAGAAAAGGAATAATGCTAAAGAATGACAGTGGTTGCTGAAAGAAAAGGTTGTTTTATCTTCCAATTAACAACCAGATTAGCAAGGAAAAGTGTTTACTTCCTATGAAAAACCCCATGTATTTCCCAATCTAAAGGATGAAAAGGTGAATTAAATTCTGCACTGCAGTTCTTTCCTGTCTCACCCCTTTGTATGCTTGCCCACATCATGTTAGAAGAATGTAGTTTTCTAGTCCCATTTATATCATATTTGTGTGGTCTTCACTTTTATCTAATAATGATTAGGAGGTATCTTCAGGTCTCTGGTAGCTGACCTTCTCCATTGACTTCTAATTGTTCTAATCAGGGTAATTTATTTTGCCAGATTATTCCTCTCTGATGCAGGATGTATCCTTCATAAACTTGGCAGTGTAACCTCTTGGAGAATTATTTTCTGTATTCCATGTATTTGGCCTATTAAACAACGTAGAAGGTAGCTGAGAAGTTTCTGGTTCCAAAAGAGAAATATCTGTCTGTCTGTCTATCTATCTATCTGTCCTTTTTTTTTTTTATGAAGCTGCAGATATTTTCTTCTGGCCGTTTACAGTGTGTGCTTTTATGGAATTAAGCAAAGAACCTGGCCTGACTACCATGTACTGCAGCTGACTGAGTCACCCATATAGTCACCCATATAGTTATGCAAAGCATAACTTACACTTTCTTTAGCATGAGTTACCTGCACATGTTTCATTAATATTCTACCTGCACATACAAAACTTATTCTGCATTTTCATGTGCTTGTTTATCTGTTGGAGATTTTTATCTCCTGAAAAACCAAACCATTCCTTAAAGAAATATGCAATTCTTATTGCCCTGTGTGATTCTTCTTATATTCTCCTTAACCCTTCGGTGGCTATTTCGGTGGGCAGAAATAAAACTGTGCTCCTTCTTCTTGCCCTTCTGAATTTGCAAGTGTTGCGGAATCAGTGGATGGTCAAACTCTTGGATATTTCCCACCTGTGAATATGACCAACTTTGTGGGTGAAGCCTTTGAGGATCGTGTTTTGTCAGAAACAGTTGGAAAATCTACCTGTGTAAGACTGTCATTCATAATTCCTTGATCCTGTGAAGAGTAGGTATGGTGCAGTGATGCATTCCAAGATGCAAAGGTTAGGCTGTGAGAAAGGAGGTGGGTCCCAAAGTGGTCAGAATTGTTAGGGAGGATGCTGAACGTTGCTCTGAATTTCCTGCTTATAGTTTAGTAAAAAAGCATGGAAGCACGCTTGGAAACCAGTGTGGCTTAATGTATTTATTAGAAGAAGAGGGGAATGGTTGAGGATACAGTAGGTAGTGTGGAACTGCTTAAAAGAAATTAAAAATGCTTGCTTTACTTTCCCCAGTTTACTCTGGAGTTTATTCACTTTGTACAGATGTTTGCTTCAGTGCTCTAACTTGAAAACTTCTGATGAGAGTGCAAAGAGGTAACTTGTTAGGCAAAAGCCCTTGTTCCCAGGAGGGGGTCAGGTCCTCTGAGAGAGTTCAACTGTTTTCATCACATAGCATTGCAAGTCTTTATTTATCTGCAGTATTTCCTTACCATGGAGCATGAAAATGTTAGGAATTGATGTGGGAATAGAGATGGTGCTGTCTGTTTTGCACAGAAGTTGAAGCTGCACAAAGGTCCTCCTGTATGGGGAGTGTTGAATAACCATCTGCAACATTCCTGCGTTTATTCTTCATTTTCTTTTCAGTTCCATGCTGCTCTTCATTCATTTGTGTAACTGAGATAACCTTTGAAATGCCTGATAGTTGGTTTGGTGATGCTGAAATGCAAATGCAATTGCAAAACTAACTGTTGTTTCATTTCCTGGCTTCTCCATTCCTAGTGTCTCCTGGTTTTCTGGAAACAAGGTCTAGAATCTGCTGTTTCCTTGCCTGGCCTGTTGTGCAAGGTTCTCACTACATCAGACTTGCTGCTTCCCTTTTGTGCCCCCTTTCTGGGTGGCATTATCATTTTCTGCCTGGCATCTCCCATAGTAACTCATTCTCCCAGTGCTTTGTGTGCCCATCAGTTCATGCTTTCAAAATGCTGCTGTTGTAGTGATGCTGAAAAATGGCTGTAGAGCAACTTCATCCAATCAGTGTTTGGAGGCTAAAACCTCCCAGCCTGTCTTTTTGTACCTAGTTTTGAAGATTCTTATGTATCTTTAGCACCTTTAAAATGAGTTAGATCTTTCCAAGAAAAAGGGCATTGATCCTGCAATTCCTTAGAATTCCTCTACAGCTGAAACTAAAAACATCATAACAGTAAAATGTCAGGTAAAGCAATTGAAAGTAACCAAGGAGGGTTTTTTTTCATGTTGTTTATATTACAGAAAAGCCCCAGAAATCAAGAAAGTGTAATTTTCACCAAAACCTAAAGCAAACCAGGTCATACATTTTCCTAAGAAAAACAATAGTGCAGCTCAGAACATTTTGGTGAAGTGCTTATTCATTAGTTCTCTTCCCCCAGCACAGCAGGTACCTGAGTTTATGCACAATTGTTGTCATGATATGTTTATGTTACATTTGTATGATCTGGCAGCTTTTAACAAAGCACTTCTAATAAAGCACTGACTAAGCAGGAACATTATTAAAGTCTCTGCCCCTTGTTAGGATGGAGCTGGCTGGTGTCTGATTTACCAGTTCTTCAAGCATTCAGGTGCTGCTGGAGCCTTAGAGCAGGGTGAGGCCTTTCACTGCGCTTCACCCACACTGAACAGGAATGTGATTGTTGCCTTGCTGTAGTGTGGTGGCAGTGCTGGTGTGACAGGATTACTGAACTTACTCCTCTGCACTCTGAATCACTTTCTCAGTTTTTCTGCTGGAACAGATGGAGTCACACATTCAGCTAAACACTCTAGAAGTTTAAGACTTTATAGTGCCTTGGTGAAAAAAATTTTTAGTATGAATTGATGTGCACTTGCAGAATAATTAAATCTGTACAAATGCATTATTGCCCACTGAGGGACCTGCAGTGTCTTCTTTTTCTGTCTGTGGGGGATTTGGGACTAACTTTCCCCCAAAGCCTATGTCAATTCTAATCACAAGCATGGAGCCTCAACAGAAAGGAAATAGTTTATGTTAAAGACTATTGTATTCTCAGACCTGAGGTAAAGAATATAAAGCTATGAATGGACTGAACAGGTGTGATCCATATACTCCATCATAATGCATTTTTGAATAAAAACCTCTGCTGGGAACAATGTAATTGTTTTAAGGTGTGTGGGTGATTTTGCAGCAACTTTAGGTCTGTTCCAAGGTAGGTCTTGCACAAATCTCTTTTGAAATGCTGTTTGCCTCTAGGAATAAGAGGGACATGTGAGCTGTGTAATTGCTTGCCAGCCATGCAGTGAGGCAGCACCCTCCTAGACACAGACTGGGCACACCTCTTTATCTCTGAGCACCCATCAACGATGCAAACAGCTGACACGTAAGCCTCTTGGCTGTGTGCTGAAGAGGTGGTGCTGGAAAAGTACTCCTACTGGAAGTACTATCTCTGGTGTGCCCTAACTTTTCCTTTTGCAGAGTTTGGGGTAAGTGGTATACCTTTAAACTGATGTGCTTGAGGACTGTCTGCTTAGAGGCATGTTCGGATTTCCTGAATTTTACACTGTATGTATGTATACGTTTTTATTTGCAGATCAATGCTTTTGGGTTTTTTGGCTTGTGTTTCCATCTATTCTCTTTTGCCTTCTTCCTTTCTCCTTCTCTCCATCAGCTCAGTAGCAGCGCAAGAGTTGCATGTTTTGTGTAAGGCGGGTTCAGGAAGCATATTCCCTATTCCCACACTACACGGGGGAAATCCTGCACGTCAAACCAATTTCCTTAATTTATACAGGACCAAATCTGCCGTGGTCTGGAATGTTTTATCACCCAGTAGTGCTGTGATATCTGCGTCCCAGAGGCAAAAAGATGAACCTGTTATCATTGATGTCTGTAATGTGATGATGAATGTGATTTCCTTGGACTAGGAAATGCAGGGAACAAGAGGAGCCCTTGATTTGGAGAGCATCCCTTCTTGATAAGGCATGATCTGTGTGTGTGTGGAGGCTCCAGGGCAGCAGCTGTACAGCCACAGCTCAAATGCTGGCTGTGGGGGTCCTGTCAGCCATGGAAAAGGCCAGTGGAACTTTTCCAGCACTTGTTCATAGCTCTTGTCCATCTGCATACCAGGCAAAGTGCAAAGCCAGAGCTGAATGGGATTTCAGAAGGGATTTACAACAGGCGACACTGTGGAGGGCTTGATGTGGAGCTTAAAACTGTGTCCATTAGTGATTTTTTTTTTTTTTTTAAAACTTAGGAGTTCGTACTCTTAGAAGAAAGATTTGGGAACAATTTTCTTTTGGTGACCTAGTAAATTCTAATTGTATCATAAGTTTTTTCAGCATCTTCCTTTTCTACCTCCTACTCTCCTGATATATGAGGTATGGAAAAGTGGAAGGAAAGACTGGAAAGTGTGAAGCTATAAAGCCTAATTAAAAAAAAAAAAAAAGCAAAAATGGAAGGAAAAATGGGTTGGGTTTTAGTAATAGGGTCATGATTTTTAAAAACTTCACAGTAGTTTTTGCTGTGAATATACTTGCAATGAATATGTTCTTATTTCTGTTAGGTGAAACTGGATGTGTCTGGACACTAGGACTGCAGGTCTCGGAAGTGGAGGGTGGAGATCACTTTTTAAATATTTGTACAGGGAGGAGGACAAGGCTTGAAACTGCTATGAAAATAGCTCTTTACATATCTCCAAGGATAGGTTAACTGTGCAGGGTTTCACAAGAACCACTCCCTGGAAATATTTGAATAATAGATTGACATTATGGGGTGCAGTGAGAGGTGTGTGCATTTCAAAACCAGGAGAAAATTTCCTTCTCATGCAAATATTTTAGAAAGCATTTTTAGAACCATTCCTGTGAAGGGTTCTTCACCCTCTGTCAATCCTTTGGAAATTGTATTTTCACCAACCACAGGGAAAATTGGGGTTTCAGTGGGCCAAATGAAGAGGTGTGCTTATCCTGACAGATACTCTACAAATCAGATATTACGCTAGAAATACCTTTAGGTTTTACTTCCCTAAGGCCTAATCTTGACCTTTCTGTTTTGGCCAGAGCTTTCATGCAGCCGTGTGGAAGGTGTGGCTGAAGTGTAACAGTTCCCTACAGGCAGGGCTGCAGTTCCCTTCCTTCCTTTGTGTGGTCTTGCACAGGGTGCATGGCAAATCAGCAGTGATCAGGTCCACTGTCATTGGTGCTTGTTATTAAAAGCATGTTCTGCACACCTACAGCAACCCAACAGAAAACCAACGAGCAAATACCTCTGTGCAGGTGGCATAGCACAGTAAAAGACACGGAACAGGCTTGTCTTTGTGTAATATACTGGCCCCAAGATTTACATCAAAATCTTTAAAACAACTATTTAGGGATATTGAGACTGGAAGAACATGTGCTTGAGTTGAGGATGAGCTTACACTGCTCTTAGCCCTTTGAGAACATCTGAGGGCAAAGGAAACACCATGTGTGAGATGGAAGTCATAAAAAGCAGTCTTTAGAAAAATCTGTCTCTGTTTCTTAAAATATTTTTTTTTTTTTCTGGTACATTTCAATGAAAATACTTTGCTAGAGCTACAAGGTAGGTGATTTGGTTTGACTTTTTTTTCCTTCGCCAGCAGGGGAGAGGATTTAAAAAAATCAAACAAATCCCCCAAAATTATTTTTGCTGGTACGTGTGAGTGTGGCTAATGGATCAGGGTTCATAGTTTCTTCTGAAAATGTTCTTATGTCAGTGTTTGGGCTGCCTGTTCAGCTTGCTTACTTGAATATGCTGCTCCTTCAGACCTGCATGGTGGATGCAGTCCTGCAGTTGTGGTGCATTTATTTAAAAAGCTCACAGATAACTCTTGCTGCAGGGCTCTCCCTTTCAACCTTCTACTGTATTGCAAAACTTTGGTTGAAACACAACATGAATTAGCTGGCTGTGGTGTAGTAGTGAGTGTGAACTCTGTCAGCTAAACCCCTTTCCTGAAAGCTTTTACTGGCATTGATGGCATAATGTGAAATATACATTGGCTGGGAAAGGGAGACTTCAATGCATTTCAAAAAGGGAGAAGTGTCAGCTGCTTTCCACTGACTTCAGCTGGAGCATATCTGGGGTAAATCTAACCAGTTTCTGCTTTTTAGTAAGCCATTTATGGCCACATCAACTAGTCACAGTTCTGACTTGTAACCAAGAGCGGGACAATTACAAAGGTGAAGCTTTAAAGATAGTTACGGTTTTAGCAGAATGGTGGTGATTGACGCCCACATGCTGGAGACACAGTTTGTTGCAGACCTCAAGCTGAGAGTTGATATTCAAGAAATCAGTTGGTGTTTTGCCATTGATGCAAACTGCTGCAGTGTTTGGCTTTAAATTAATAACTTTATCTAGTTCAAGCTACAAGTAGTTCCAAAAATACTTACAGTTGAAACAGCAGATTTTACTCTTTTAAAATTTTATTTCATCATCTGTTTCTTGTATTTTTGGCATCTTTTTCTGTCCTTCATAAGAGGCAATTTTATGCCAGTTTTCTGTTGCTTTTAGAGTGGTTATTTTAGGCTTATCTTTTCATGTTCATGTCTTTGAACACAGCACAAGGCAGCTCTCTACTGTTTGTTTTGGGGGAGGAGAGGCTCAGTAGCTACTCAAAAGGAAAGTGCCAAGTGCACTTACATCAGCTTTTCTAGTACACATGAAATTTGCCAGTGATTTTTGTTACACATTTTAGTCTTAGATCAGACTATAGAAAATATGGTTATTTTTACAAGGGCACAAAAAAGAGAGAAATTTCTTAAGTATGTATGAGCCATGGGTAAAATGTGTGTTTGTTTAATTAGTCAATTCAGGATCAAGATTTCATTTGAATGGCTAACTAGCATCACAGTAAAAACTTTAAAAACAGAAGATTCTTTCGCAAAACAAAAAACTCAACAACAAGAAAAAGCCTATTCATGACTGAAAAATAGCTACTACTATATACAACTACTGTAAATTTTGTTTGAATATAGTGGACAGTCCAGGAAAAAAATGTTTTTTTTTTTTCACATTACTCATGCCATAGTGAGTATGAGACCAGAAATGCATTGCTAGTACAATTACGTAGCTTTTGCCAGCTTCCATGAGAATTTAAAAACAGTTCTGCAGTTTATGTTCCAGATACCTTGAATTGTTTGACCTTGATTTTCAGTCTTGCCTGGAGAAGTTAATATTGTGTTGCCTTCCCTTTCCAATAAGAGGAATGTAATAAAACTAAAGATGCATGTTTTCAGTCACAGCTGAATTTGATATTGGTAATTTGTATAATTGAGAGTTTAAAGTGAAGTCAGTGTAAAGGAGCACAGAACTGGCCCCACCACTGGCTGCTTTGTAGTTCAGGGAATGATTTGTATTTTAAACATTTATCAGAAGGAGTCCTGGCAGAGCTCTTGACTAACTATTCCTTTTTGCTTTGCTTTTCAAGGTGCCGCCTGAACTCTCACTATGTCTGATGGGGACTATGATTACCTCATAAAGTTCCTAGCACTCGGTGATTCTGGGGTAGGAAAGACCAGCCTTCTTTACCAATATACAGATGGCAAATTTAATTCCAAATTCATCACAACGGTGGGCATTGACTTTCGGGAAAAGAGAGTGGTGAGTTTGTATGAAGAACGTGCTACTTGAAAATGCTGTCTGTGTGTAGGTCTGCAATAAGTGTTGTTGTGTGCTTCATTTTGTGAAGGCCTCATCTGACCTGGCTATTTTTGTCATTGCTGTGTACAGACCCATTTCCCCAAAAGTTAAAGAGATGATTCTAAGAAACCCCTTCTTTCTGCTCAGTGGGTGTTGATGAGTGTGTCTACTCTGTAACTTGTGCACTTTCACTGTTGAACTCCTTTCTCAAGCAAGGACTGAACTGTACTAAAATGTTTTCCTGGGTATGGACTGAAATGGCTACTAAATAAAGATGCAGTTTTTTAAACATATGGATGAAATGGTACATGCAGCTGGCTTCCTAAACAGTCATCTCTAGCAGAGAAGAATTATGAAATATAAGGTTGCTTTTTTCAACACCTGAATTGTTATTAAACTGAGCAAATGTACTTGTGATATGAAGCTGAGCACTAGAGTATCACAACCAATTGGATGTTGATCCTTACTGAGATCATACTCTTGCTGAGAAATGGAGTTGGCACAAGGTTTTTGTTTTTATGTACAGGTATTAAATGTCTTTCATTGTAGCCTGATGACTTCCAGTGTCCAGAAATCTGGGTGGTGTAATGGGCATTGTACAGACTGGTTTTTGGTGCATGACATGCACCACAGTAGATCACAGACTAGATATCTTAGCTGAATGCCAAATGGGACTCTTGAATAAGTAATTGTTCCTTTTGTGGGATTGTAAACATGGTGGTTTACTTGATCAGCATATTTGCTAACTCAGGATAAGGTTTAGGCTTCAGAGCCTGAATCTTGTAATACATAAACTTGCTGGATTTGTGAATCTGTAAAGGTATGTTTGTAGTTCATGTGATCTTAGATACAATGACATTTGAAGGTAAAGAAGATGACCTAACTTGAAGCATTCTAAACATTAAATGAATCTATTTTTATCCAATCCTTCCAAGACTAATAGATGCCCTTATTTATTTTTTCATGCTGAGAAAACTCTTCAGCTTTTATTTTTAGCATCCAATTTCTGCTTTATAAGCTGTGATCTGATAAGATCTACCCTCAGCAATTTTTCAGCAGCAATTTGGCAGCTAAGTAGAGAGGATATTCTGCTTGCTAATGAGGTTCTGCTACTACTACAAATACATTGACAGATTGCATTGTTGCTTTCTTATATTTTATTTTAAACATGATGTAAGGTAGCAAAAAATTCAGAAAATCAAAATACTAAAATCAGTCTTGTCTCTTGGCTCTAAATATCTGTCTGGCATTCATAGTCTATTGGGTACTGGTTTTGCAGTTTCACTTTTACCCTTTTTTAAAAATACTTAATTGGATGCAATATTAAAACGCATGTCATACAACTTTTGTCTTTACAAAGCAGAGGATTGAGTTGTAGTTGGGATCTATGCATCAGCAGTGCTATTTTTGCTGCATTTAATGACTAAAATGTCAGTTATTTTGTGTTCTGTAGCAGCTGGGCTGGTAACAGTCTTGCAAAAATTTACCTTTTCCAGGTGTATAGACCCAATGGGCCAGATGGTGTTGGTGGCAGAGGACAGAGAATCCATCTTCAGCTTTGGGACACTGCAGGGCAGGAAAGGTATGGCTCAAGATGGCAATGGGAGCTTACTTTAGCAGCAGTGGAAAGCTTCATATGAGTACCCATTAAATTCTGACTAATTTACAACTACAGAACACAAAACCTGTAATTCTTGCTTTTTAGGTTGGTTTTTTTTTCCATAGCCAATGCATATAGATAAATTTAAAGTTTGTCTTTTTCGAGGTCTCTTAAGTTTCAATAAATATGTTGTGGTCGTAGGAAAAAGGTCTTAGGAAAAAGCATCTCAAAGGATTCTTTTCTACCAATCAAAAAACTAGCATTCTTGTGGTTGTTAGTTTTAAATTCAAGGACTGATGTGTATAGGGGAAAAATTTTTGTTCAAAGTTAGAATTTCATTATTGTTTTAATTTTTGAATCTTGATCGAGGAATGCTTTGTAGTAGAAGACTGTTAAAGCTCTCAACTCAAGTCTCCTTGACACCTTAGGCCTTGATTAGGCCACAATAATGTTAGTAATTTTTCTTACATGATCCCTGCCTCAGCAAAACAACCATGAATATTTCTTTCTGGTTCATTCAGTCTTAAGTTACCTCAGTTCTTCTACGACTGTAAGCAATTATGTTTTCAAAGTAACTTGTCAGATGAGCAAATTAATTTCACTTTGCCGGTCTAGGTTTCGTAGCTTGACTACAGCTTTCTTCAGAGATGCCATGGGGTTTCTTCTACTCTTTGATCTGACAAATGAGCAAAGCTTTCTGAATGTCAGGAACTGGATAAGTATGGCTTTTTTCTTCTTTCTTTCTTTGCATGGGTGGAATGGGGAGTGAGGGTTGTGTTCGTAAATACAAAGTCTCACTGAGAATTAGAACTTAAAATACTGGTTTTTATGGCTTTCTCAGTAAAGGAATGTAAATGTTGTATCCATAATTGTAATAGCTGCTAGTGATGGCTTCTAGGGCTCACCTGAAATTCAGCTTTGCCTATTGAACTTGGATCTTAACCTATGTAAGAAAAAGCTGAGACAATATCCTCTCTCTGGCTCTGGTGCTGTTCAGTAATTTAAGTGTGTGGGAAGCCTATGCAAAAGTATTTTGACTTACCTGAAGCTTTGTCAGCAAAACTTAATGGAAGGCAAATGTTACTTGGCTGGTATATCTAGGCAAAGGAATTCCCAAACTGCATCATCCATTTGGAGAGGGAAGTAGATCCTTTCCTGGCAGCTCACTGTAGATGCTTAGTGAGTGTAACTCCTTAAGCTGCAAATACATAAATTTCTATACTAACTTTGCCAGGCTTCTGTTTCCCTGGCTTTTTCACTGGGTATGTGACAGTGGAAGCCCAGCTGTTCTCTGGCTCCTCAGTGCAAGTGGAGAGGTGCTGTGAGCCCGAAGAGAACAAGTTTGGCTTGTGGTAGTGTTCTAGGGAGCTGTGTGTGGCAGTGACTTGTGACTGCTCTTCCTGTTGGTGCTGCCAGGTCAGCTACAAATGCATGCGTATTGTGAAAACCCAGACATTGTGTTATGTGGAAACAAGAGTGACCTGGAGGACCAAAGGATGGTGAAGGAAGAAGAGGCAAAGGAACTTGCAGAAAAATATGGGTAAGTAACTTTCTTCAAATTATTGCTGTGTTTAGAGCAGAATGAGAAGTTTTCTGTAATGCTTTTTTCTGTATGCTGACAGGTTATTGTAAGAATAAGCGTTTTGCTTAACTGGCTGGTATGATATCTTTTTTTCTGTGTGAGATTAATATTTTCTGCATGGCTTAAAATTAAGTACTTAGTACTGCAATAATCTTGCAGTGGAGATTGGCTAATCTTTGCTTGGCAGTAAACAGTGTAAATTTTCACAAACATTCTGAAAAAGAGAGATAATGTAGCTAGAGAGGCAGGTGAATAACGGGGTCACTTCTTTGCTCTTACCTGTGCTGAGGCATGTGCACTCTCACAGGCTCCCTGGGAGTCTGAAAACTGAGTCAGACCAGTAGGAAGACAGGGTAGCCTTGCCCTTCCCCTTCCTGACAGGCATGGGCCGTGTGCCTCAGAAGGAAGTATGTGAAATCTTTGTTCCTATCAGATATTAATTTGTACTTTTATACTCCCTCAACTCTTTCATGGGGCTCATCTTTGGACTACATTGGCATTTCACTGAGACTCAGAAACACACTTCTGAAGGAAATAATCAGATGGATTTGTTGTGTTTTAATTCACATAGTGGAGCAATTTTCTAGCACATGAACCGGATTCCTTCTCAAATGAAAACTAAGTTGAATGATGTGGGCCAGCCACTTTAGTCTGGAGAGATAGGGTAGAACTCTGCTCCACAGTAAAGCCCACAAGACTGGTATTATGTGAACACTGTCTTCTCAGCATAAGCTGCCTTGTTCTGCAGGTCTTCTGCTGTCATGATGTTTACTAGGCACAAATTAGCTTGCCTTGGCCTCAAAGAATCAATGGAGCCAAATCAGAAGCAATCTGTCCATGAGAGAAATGAGTTTAGTGCAGGTTTTCCTTCTCCTGGGAAAATACTTGTTTGAAGTCCATGTTAGACAACAGCAAGTGTGTGGTACTTTAACCAGCTGCTTGTGAAGGAGCAAGAAGTTTTAAACAGCAGCAGATGGCATGTGATCATATCTTAAATCTTTTTGCATGTGACTTCTTAAAATAATTTATGAAGTATTTATCTTTGTGGCTGAAAATGCAACTTAATTTAGGAATAGTGAGCTAGAAGTCAAGGTTGTGGGTCACATCCAGTCTGTAAGCAGTTGCAAAGTTCTCTGCCCTGTAGAGGTGAGACTGGATGGTTGCTAGGAATCACTTTTCTCCTAAGGGCAGGCAAGATAAATCCTGTTGCAATGAACAGTCTTCTGGTAACTAAAGTGTGAGATAGTGAATATCCCCTTCTGTGGAAGGGCCTCATGCAGGTGTGTGATATATTGGAAATATTGTAAGAAACCTGCACAGACACAGTAAGATACTTTTGGCCACTCATTGGGCCTTGCAAGTTAAGTAAGAAATACTTAAAATTCTGAAGTGGTGGTATCACTTTCCTGGGCAGTAACACAAATGCAGCCACTGTAGCATCATTCTGTGGAGAGCACTAAGTAGAGGAGGCCAGAGCTTATGGACCCACAGTGCAACATCCTGATCCACAACAATAAAGAAAACAAGCAATGTACTTTAGAAACCAAAGTGCCAGAAACTTTTCTTGACAAAGACAGGTGTTCTGAGCAATGAAATTTCTTCTTTTATGTAAGGAAGTTTAGAGTTGTGGTGTAAGTAGAAGAAAGTCACCTTCTGTAATGATGAGAACCACCACACTGTGAGTCTTTAGTGCCTTGCCTACAGAGGAATGGCCATAGCAGCATTCCTTCTCCTGCAATTACTTTAGATGTCCTTGAGTGCACAAGTGTTCTCCTTACTGATTTCTGTGCACATCATAACTGCAGGGAACAGAGTTTAAGAAAGACTTCAGGGGCACAACTTTGGGAAATCATGCTGACAAGTGCCTCAATAAATTGTGGACTCCATTAACATTTGCCCTTCTGCCCTACCTTCAGTTAGCCATTTCATTAATTTCTTTTGCATTTCAGACCACTGAGCACTTAGTGTCTCTCTGCTATGGAGTAGCAGAGACAGTCTTAGTGTGAGTTCTATGTAAATGGCAGTAATACTGTCATTTGTATTTTTTTAAAAATGTATTTTTTTACATTAAATTTTACATTTTTTCAAAATGTATTTTTTTTTCTCCCATGAGTGACAACTGTGTGATGTAAGGTTATGTTTTTTGTCTCCTGCAGAATACCATATTTTGAAACCAGTGCAGCAAATGGGAATAATGTAAGCAAAGCCATTGAAACTCTGCTTGACCTCATTATGAAGCGCATGGAACGATGTGTGGATAAATCCTGGATCCCTGAAGGGGTGGTGCGCTCCAATGGGCACAGCTCTACAGAACAACTGAATGAAGAGCAAGAAAAAGGCAGATGTGGCTGTTAGCCCAGTTACAATTAACTTTAATGTGTATGATACAGTACAGTTGCAGCTTACCTGTTTAACTTTGGGACAAATCGCTTTGTGTAGTTATTTAATGAGCTATATTAATTCTTGATACAAATTTTTATTTGCTTTCTCTCAAACAACATTTATCTTCACTTGTAAGGTTTGCAGTTTATTAGTTGTGGGACAGATGTTTAATTTGGTTTAGCACTGGATGTTCCTCTAATTTTCTACTTGGGGGGAAAGGGGTGGAAAGGAATTTTCATTACCAAATTCAGAAACATGTCTCTACAGGCAGCCAGAAAGGGTAGGCTTCTGAATTGAAGGCTTTGCAGTTGCCCTTGGCAGTCTCCATTAACTACACAGAGTAGGCATTCAGATTAGATATTGTGACAGCTCTTGGTGTCTCCAAACAGCAAGATAACCAACTTGCTTCCTGGTTTTAAACAGAAACTTTTAATCATTTCACCAGTTAATAACACTCTTAAGGAGCACATCCTGTGTTTTCCACAAAAGCCTGAGAGTAGTTTTTCTTTGCTCTCCCAATCCATCAGTTTTCAGTAATGAAAACCAAAGGGAAGCTCTTCAGTGCATAATAAAAAGCTCCAGAGAAGCATAGGGGTGTGCGCACAGAGCACTTGGGGCATGTCACATCATTGAACATGTAAACTACAACTGTACTACATGAAATATATCCAATGCAGCCTATGAGACCTCCTGACATCATTTGAATTTTTAGAACATGCATGTATGTAAATTTATATGTGAATGGCATAACTATACATCTGTTATGTTTCTTTCATATTGCTACTCATTTTTTAACAGGAATGTAGGACAACCTAGATGTCAGGAAAATATCATCAGAGTTGGTGCTTTGCACTGAATTTGTTTTACCAAACAGATTGAGAATGTTTCTTCAAATTTGGATTGTGAAATCAATGATTATTGTCTTCTGGTGAGATGCAGCTAAGAAACTAGTCCTGTAGATCAGTATTTCTATGACTTTATAATGCTCATTTTATTCTGCCAACCTTTGTGCCCTGAACATCTTGGTTATCATATAGTCATTTATAGCTTGTTCATTTCCTTTAGACTGTATTTTAAAAAGAATAGAGTTACTTTTCTCCCCCACCCTCCTCCCCCCGATCACATAAATGTAATTTTTGGTTTCAGTGGATCATATTACTCTAACCATGTTTATTTATTCTTATGACCCAGGAAACAATCAGTATTTTTTGGGCTTTTGCCCAGACTGATTTATAAGATGTGCCTACCAAACTGTTTTCTACCCTGGCAGAGGTTGTATAATTGCAAGGTATTGCCAATTAAAGTCATAACATGCCAAATTGAGTCTTGTTACAGACCTGCCACAGCAGCTTGTTTACAGAACTCCAAAGCTATTGCTTCTTTAGAAATGATGTATTTATTTATTTAAATATTCTAACTACTGCAATTTCAGGCAAGTATTGATACCAGTTATGAACATGAGTTACAGCATAACAAATTTTTGAAGGAAGGACCAAAAATGTTTCTAGAATAGGATCTAAGGAAAAAAAAAATTGATGTAGCTTCTGGTTATAGTAATTAATACAAGAATAAGTGTTAAAACTCGATTCTTAAAATGTTTTACACAGTAATGCATTGTTCTTTAACAAACACAATGTGTAAATATTAGATTTTTATCACAGCCTACACAGAATATTTTAAAAGTGCAATATAATTTGACTGCTCTGGGGCTAGGACAGAAGTAAAAGAAATTTATATGAGTATAGGGTTTCGGTTTTTTCTACTCCACTTCTAAAATGCTTGTAGACCGGAGTTACTGTAGTTTAATTCAGAGTGCCTTTTGAAGTTACCATCATGTTTCTGACCAGTAGAGTAAGAAACTCTGCTGTAAGACACAATACATTTCAGTGTACTTCAGTGTCTGAATTTCTTTTAATGTAACTCTTTGCTTTTCAGAGGGTTGCAATGGAACTTTGTCATGCGTTAACTTATAATGGGAGTTTTTGTGCTTATAGCTCCATCCGGTTCCTGAAATCTTTAAGGATTATTGCAACCAGCTATTGAGCTAAGTGACTACTGAAATAGTGTAAAAATATTTCCTTTTGAATACTTATGTTTAAATTGGATATTAAATATTAAATACTGAAACTGTCATATTTGTGTCATGCCTATTATTTGTAACTACTCACAAAGAGTATTTACATAAAATTGCTTTGATGTCAGCTTTTGAAATGTGCCATAAGATTTATCTGTTTGAATTATGGTGTGACAAAACTCTTGTTCCCTTTTAAACTCTCAGGAGAGAGCACAGTAAATGTTTCTTGTCAGTAAATTACACTGCTCTTACTAGATTAGCACTGGTTTTAAGAAACAAGAATTCTTATGTGATGTGAAACCGTTACTTCAAGAAAAGTTGTTTCCATTCAGCGTCAGATGGAGGCATTGATCTGTAATTGCACAAAGCTGGAAAGCGTTTCCATTAAGATGGATTGTCCCAGGATTTCTTATTATAATATAAAATAGTTAAACATTCCTGATATGGACTTTGCCAGCACTGTTGAACTGATTTGTAGCATTTCCTGTTGTCTTGGTTCAGTGTCAGTCTGTGTCCTACACTGTCCCTGTGTGTTGTGGGATTCTTTGTTCAGATGTGTCCAAGGTTTGTGTTGTGGTCAGGTACTTCTTGGTGACCCTCTCTTGCAGTGACCAAACCAGTCAGACATGGCCTGGTGAATGCTGGGTGATGGCAGGAGGAGCTCAAGCCCAGAGGAGACAATGGAGACATCAGTTCTGTGTTCATAAGATAGGCAGAATGCTGCTCATCGGAGCATGTCACATGTTCAGAGTAAAGGGAATCAAACAATACATTTTGTTAGCTTTTTTACTTCTACAGAGGTAAGGAGCCAAATTTTTCAGAGTAACCGCTTCCATCAAGAGCAGTGTCTATTACCAGGTAGGTTATAATGTGCTGGAGGACATTGTTGCTCTTCAGAAGTTCCTTGACAGACAAAAGAATGAGCTGAATTAAGTTTAAAAAGGGCAAGTGTCAAGTGTCACTGGGTTTTACACCTGGGCTGCAATAACCCTATGCAGTAGTGCTAGCTGAAAAAATATTTTTCAGATAAGGGGATAAGCATCCTGTTCCAAAGCAAGCTGATGAAAATGCAGAAGTGTGCTACTGTGGCAGAGAAGGCCAAGCTGTATCCAGGGCTGCACTTGTAAAATGAATGCAGCAGGTTGGGAAAGTCACTCTTTCCTTATCTTCAGTAATTATGAGACTGATTGGAGTTCTGTGCCCTGTTCTGGACACCTCAGTGGAAGAAAGACATTGACACATTGGAGTGAGTCCAGGAGATGCCACAAAGATCAGAGGACTGGAGCACAAGGGGTAGGAAGAGACAGAACAGATTTTGTTTAGCTTTAATCTAAGGGAGACCTTTCTGCTATCTTGAACTCTAATGGGTGGAGCCAGACCCAACTCGAGGCACAGGGATAGGAAAGAGGCAAGAGAGAAACGTTCTCTAGAAAATTAAGAGTAAATAGTGGGAAAAGATCACCATACATGTGGTCAGAAATTGAAACAGGAACTCAGGAATGTTATGGAATCTCCATCCTTGAAGACACTAAAAACTAAACTGGATGTGGCCTTGAGCCTGGTATTAATTGGTTCTGTTTTGAGCAAGGCTTTGCTCTAGATGACCTCCAGAAGTGTCTTCCACCCAACATGATCCTATATCTCTGAACCTGATCCTACAAGTACATTTGCCTGACAGTTCTTTATTCTTTCATATAACTGTATGTCCAGTTCTTTTACTTCTACTAGGGAACTTGTACAAGTATGTAAATACTTGCAGATCAGAGCTTTGCTATGAGTTTAAGGTAGTAAGTTGAGATGTTTGGTGAAACAATTTTTCTGTAGTAATCTGTGTCAAAAACAAATGAGCCACTTGGATACCTTGGATTCAGCTGGATACCAAATTCTGTCTGTAACTATTAATGGAGTAGAAGTACATATTGTTTTTTTATAATTAAGCTGGATTCTGTCACCAGCAACCTTCACTTTATATTGCCTTCTAGTCAGGAACAAGCACTTCAAATCTACAGCATAATGGCTTGTAGAGGAGATTAGTGTTCTGATGTGAGAAAAACACTGACTGGGGTGAAAATCTAATCGTAAATTGTATTATCACTGTGCATTCACATCCTATCTGTCTGTTGGATATATTGGTGACAGTCTGTAATTCAAAGTTGTTTAAACAGTAGAAGCCACCAAAGATTTCACAGTGCAGCGCTCTGCCAGGAAAAAGCTGTCCTGCCAGGAAAAGTTAAATAAATATTTTTCCATGGGGAAAAAAAAAATTGCATAGGCAGGAAACTCAGAGTGATCAAACTGAAAAAGGAGATCAGCCCTGGACCTAAGCAAACTTGTTTACTATCTGATTTTGCTTCTAGCTGTAAAATTGTCTTCATAGCTTCCCTCGTAAAATTGGATTGTGTGTGTGTCTTTACTGTTTCCTCTTACTGCTGGGGTTGTCATCCTCTGTCACAGGCACAGAGCCCTCGCTCCGCCGGCCGTGTGAGAGTCATTAACATCCTGTCCACTCCTGTGCTCCAGCCCAGCTCTCCTGCCGTAGATGTGGCTCAGATCTGGTTTTCAGGAAGATAAGAGACAGCCTTTGTGCTGATAAGGTGACTCCCCTGTGCTACAGCAATTTTTCTTTCTTCTACTGATATTTCTTAATACAGCACCAAGCTGACTGCCTTTCTTTTGTTGCTCCAGAAACCAGAAAGCAAAAACTGCTTTAGAGATACATGCAATTCAACACATGGATTTTTCACAAGATACTCAGGTGGTTATTTTAAATAGAAAGGTAGGAATTGTAGTGGTAAAGACTTATTTGTTTAGGTGCATTTCATACTCAGAGCTGGGACAGCATCCTACAATTGAAGAATAGAGAGAAGACCTCCAACTCCAAAACAATTTGGAAGGTACAGGGCCTAGGATTTAGATCCTTTCACAATGAACAGGTAATTCCAGGAGAGGGGACAGAAGGATTAATAGGTACCTATACTATATATCTATATATATATCTATATATAGGACTTCACATGGTGTGCAGAACCATTAGTTTTAGAAGACCACAGAACTTCAAATTTTGCTTAGATTTTGGATTTTACAAATATGAAAACAGCACAGAAAGTATTACCCAAGTTTTACAGAAATCAGCTGTAGACTTAAAAATCTACGTCTACCTCCCTTTCTTTTCCTTGTTACTCTGTCTATCCTTATGTTAGTACCGATTCGCTAACTTCTCGCCCTTGGAACACAATTTTTCCAGGATTCCCAGAATCCAGGCCCTCGTTCCTGTGAGGGCCCGCTGAGAGCGCATCTAGATGTGTATAAGAGACAGGTTCAGCGTCCTCTGCGAGATCAAGGAGAAAACAGGTACGGGCCGCCCGCGCCGCCGCCGCCATGCGCATCGAGAAGTGCTACTTCTGCTCGGGGCCCATCTACCCGGGACATGGTGTCATGTTCGTGCGCAACGACTGCAAGGTACCGCCCGTCCGGCACCGGCACCGCTCTCCCCACCGTGCCCGCAGCCGCTCCCCGCGCCGGCCCGGCCTGTGCCGGCGGGCCCCAGGGGAGCTCGGTGTCACCGGCCGCGCCTCACGCGGGGCGCTCACAGCCGGAGCCCCTGGCCCGGCCGGGGCCGCTGCTGGCGGTCGGCACCGGGCCCTGCCGGGGTCCGCACGCACCGTGTGGGCGAGCGGGAGCCCGAGATGAGCGCGGTCGGTCAGAGCACGGTGCAGAGACCACCGGGGCTGTGGGTTCGATCCCTGTACGAGCCATTTGTTTGAGAGCTGGAGTCAGTAATCCTCCTTGGCCGTGGGTCCGTTCCAGCTCTAAATTCTGTTCATTCACGTCCTACTGATATTTGAATGTGAGGACCTGGAGCGGTGCAGTAATTTGGCATCTGCTGTGGCCGTCGGCAAGAGTGGGGGCTGAACTATTTGTTTTCAGTGTTTAGTAAGAAACAATACACTTCGCAGAGCAATGCAGAATCCTCACCCTTTAATTTTCAGACTTTGTTTTGAGGTGGCGGCAGGTGGGTGTTCGGCTGTGGGCAGTGCGGGTTGCAGCGCTCCGGGGCCCGCGGGGGGCGCTGGGCGCAGCCGTGGCTGCGGGCTGCGGTGTGACTCGGCCCGCTGGGGCTGTCACAGCAGCGCGGGCACCGCACTCCCGGCCCTGCGCCGGCCTGACAGGCTTGCACACAGAATGTTGTGGATGGGTTCCCAGTCTCTGCCGCGCTCCCTATCTTTGCTGCGGGGCGTCGGAGCCCGCAGCGTGAAGCGAGCCTTGCGTAAATCGCTTCCTTCTCGGGCGCGGACGTCAGAAGTGATCCCGGCCGGGCCGGGCCGCTCGCATGAGTCACAGCGCCGGCCCCGGGGGCTGCCGGAGTGCTTTAAATACATCACTTGGGAACGGATAACATGTGAAAAGGCAAAATACAATGGCAGGTGTGTTTGGGTTGAGGTGAATAAACGTGGTAGAAGAGTGTTTAAAAAAAAAAAAAGCAGCTATTCGAAGATGATCGCCTTAATTAAAAGTTTCATATTTTCTGGTAATTTGTTTTAGGATTGACTATTAGATGGGGAGGAGGATATGGCTGTAGAAAAACAGGGTTTTCAAAACCTCATGAATAACATGTAATTCTGACTGTTTTTAAGTGAAGAGTCTAGTGTTCAGTAAAATATGTAAAAAAATAGGGAAAGAAGAAAAAGGCCAATTGAAACGTTTTTTCATATCCTTTAATAGCTTTTAGTAAATTCAGTCCAGGACTTAAATAATGTGCTTAGGACTTCTGCAGAGTAATCTTTGGGGCTTAAGGCTGCATCCAAGAAAGCAGACGTTTTTGTGTGTATGTTGCATTCAGTATGAAAGGTGTGAAGATTTTTTGTTCTCAGGATGGTACTGTATCTAAAAAGTTCTGGCAGCTGTAGAAAATTGTTTATTCATACTACAGGTTTGGTTTATGGTTATTTTTGCAGATGATAATTCTCAAAACCCAGGTGTATTTTATGTATAATCAGCTTAATTGTAAGTACTTGTGGCTAACCCTGGCAGCTGTGAAAATTACTTTATAATGAAAAAACAATATTAGTGCTTGAAATTATTTTTGTTAATAGCTGTATTTTCTGTAAAAATACCAGCATTTGGAAGCTGAATATAATTTCTAAAGAGCAGTATTGTTACAGTAACCTCAGTGTTAGATATCACACTTGCTGTGGGGCATGAATAACATGATTTGACTAAGATTCTTCTTCTTTGTCACCTCCTTCTTTAAGATATTTAGATTCTGCAAATCAAAATGCCACAGAAACTTCAAAAAGAAGCGAAATCCCAGAAAGATGAGATGGACTAAAGCGTTCCGTAAAGCAGCTGGCAAAGAACTGACAGTGGTAAGGAGCTGAGCTGGTTCACACTTCATATTAGCACACACAAATATCTCTTCCCATGGCACACAGGCTGAGCTAGGTGGCTTAAAGCATTGTCATTTAATGAAATGATGAGCTGGGGAGAAGAGGGACTGTGGAAGAGAATGTGAGAGTTTCTTGAGAGCGAGTTGTTCATTCAGCTTGATTAAAACCTGGACCTTCCCCCCTTGGGGATGGAAGCCAGGGTATCAGGTGTCTGTGCTGGTAACACATGGTGGCTCCCAAGTCCAAGGCATTTTTTCCCATCAGTAAATCCTCTGCTCTCTGTACGTGTACAATTGGTAGTTGTATTTCTGCACAAATAATCTGAGTTACAGTTACCATAGGAAGTCTCTATGTAGACCCCTAAAGTATTTACCTGTGAAGTCTCTTTAAAGCTTACAATGTGTAGAAAAGTCTTTGATAGATAGGAATGTTTGAAAAACAGCATGAGACCTCAAATGCATTTTCAAAACAAAGTTGCTTCAATGGTAAAATATTATACATTCACATTTGGTGGGACAGTCCTTAAATAATTTAAGAATTACTGTGACTTAATTACCTATTTTTTTACAGTAATACTTAGTAAGCATTCTGACACAGAGATTTCCTGCCTTTTGTGGATCCCTCAAAGGAAATAATGTGTTTTTATTTTTTAATGTGACTCTGAAAAGCCATGATTAATTAGCATCTTCAGCAGTTGTTTTTCTTGCTTTTGAGTCTCGTTTCTGGTTATGTTGAATTACTTTTTTGAAAATAACTGAATTTAAAATTACTTTATGCATGTCTAAATAGATGACAATATGTTCCAATTTTGAGATACATAATGTATTTTAAGAACAAAGCAAATTTATGAACTTAGTGTTGTGTAACTCAGCTTTACCTCAATAAAAAACAACCTTTGGGCAGGGAGAAATATCAGATAAAACTGATATAAAGCTAAATGTGCTTGGCAAAAAAAAAGATAAGGAAACTGTTCCTTCATATTGAGCTCATGGGGGATGAGGGAGCATGGCTGGGGATGGCAGCTGTCCCAAATGCCAGAGTTATCGATTGAAATATTTCACAATTTCAAATTAGACTGTTTCACTGTTCTTAAAATGAAATAGCTGTTGGGTTTTTTTTTTTTTTAACCATTTCAAAATTGAAAACTGTTGTGTAGAACTTATTTGTCTTGCAGTGAATGCTTTCAAATCTACAGGTTTTCAATTTTGCCTTCCACCTGTCTAATCTGCTCTGTATTTCCTATTCCACATGGGTTTTCTCTTTTCCTTTTGTCTTGCTAAATAGAAAATAGCTGAGGGAGATGTTGTGGTAAATAGTTTTCTTCAGACAAATCACTGTGGCTCCTGACACTTTGAGGCCAAACACTCGACTCGATTTCTTTCTCATATTTATCTCTAATGATTGTTCAAGTCTAGGAACTTCTGGAAGGAGGGAAAAAATCCCATGAAATATTCAGTTATATGAGTGACTGCTACAGTAAGAATGTATTGATCTAAATAAGCTTCTGCATATAGTCTGTATTTACCTTTTCTTGATACAGGATAATTCATTTGAATTTGAAAAACGTCGGAACGAACCTGTGAAGTACCAGAGAGAGTTGTGGAACAAGACTGGTGAGTCATTATAGGAAAAAACTAAAAGATTAATTTTTTAATTATCATGGATATGTTTTCAAAAGACTTCTTAGAATATTGACAGCTTGTAGTGATTGTGTTTGAAATTACTGAAATCATGACCAAATTCTTAGCGTGTGGAGGAGGTTTGAGTTGTAAACAGGTGTGGAGTTTCATTTGATGTTTTTTTTCAGAAACTGATTTGAAAATGGGGATCAGAAATCCTTTATTTTGAATTGTCATCTTCAAAACCCTTTAGTGGTGTTACAGCTTGTTAAGAGGCTCCTAGTGTAAGCTTTTTACACTGATGCAGTTCTGTGTTTGTGTTCATTCCACATCAGTTTGTTTCATAGAATCAATTGCCATAAAATAGAGCTGCTTATATTCATGGGAATGAATGCCACAGAAGAGAAGGTGGTAACTTGCATCTTTTTTCAGGTAGAGTCTTTTGCAGTGATGGTTAACTATGGAAATCATGTGTAGGTGCAAAAGTGGAAGCATAAATAAGTTGTAAAACACAAGTAATCATTTCTATACAGAACATTCCCTTATTCTGCTCTTTGGAGAAGGAATAGTTTCCTCTGTATAGTGTAAGAGTTGCCTCTGGTATTTAGGTATTATAGGAGTACTGGTAAGAGCTGCTTTACAAAAATAGCTTGGATTCTCTGCTGCAGGGAATTAAGCACATTTAAAACAACTTCTGCTTTATTTCAGTGGATGCAATGAAGAGAGTGGAGGAAATAAAGCAAAAACGCCAAGCCAGATTTATTATGAATAGGTGAGAAGTGTTTGTGTGATGGGAACCCCTTACATGTGTGTGTGAGACAGCCTTTCCAGAAATGGGATGATCAGGTTTTAAAGAATAATTTCCTTTGTATATACACAGTCATCCGAGGGATGGGGTAAAATAACCCCTGGGTGGGCTCTATCCTGTGTTTTTGGCTGTCCAAGGAAATGTAGCTTTTGGACACTCTAGGATAGTAGTTGTAATGTAGTACTTGTTTGTAGAAAGAGTCTTAAATTTCAACAAAATTCTGAAAGGAGTTGATACAGTGCTGCATTTTTTGTGGTTTTGTATCCAATACTTTCTTGAATTGGTTTTCAAATATTTTTTACTTTTATTTCCTCATAATCATAGTTATCTACAGCCCATACATACTGTTAGCGAGATATATCATGCACTAAAATAAAAGCACACATCTCTTTGAAGGTAATTAAATCTAATTTTCCCCTTTCTCAGATTAAAGAAGAGCAAAGAGTTGCAGAAGGCAGAAGACATCAAAGAAGTCAAACAGAATATCCACCTTCTTCGTGCTCCCCATGCAGGTAAGAACTTGATTTACTGGTTTGCTGATACAGTTTTAGGATGAATGACTCATTCTACAGATCAATAATCCTGTACCTTTTTCTTAAAATTAATTTGTCTGTTGAATATGGAGAACAGTTCTTGCCACTAAATGTAAGCAGTGTCTTTGTTCTGAATCAAAGATACCTTTTTATGTATCTAGCCTTGCATTCATTCTTTCTCTTTCTTATTTTGAGTGTTTTAAATTGCACTCAATACCTGGTGCTCCATGAACTGCGTGTTTATTATTCAATACATTTATCTAAGTCTTGCCTTTGAACTGGTTAGTTGAACTTAACAGACTCTACCACTGAATGATATAAAATGCAGTAGTTCAACTTTGCTGCTTGAATTTGTCAGTCCGTAGTGTAGAACTTACATGAAAATACTGTTCCTTCACTAAAGTCACATTTTAAATAAATTATTTACTTTTAAAACTATATTTAATGAAGTAGAGTAATGAAGACAAATTAAAAACATTTCCATTTGCCCTTGTTTTATAAAAATTACCAGTGATTTTGTTTCTTCATTATTAAATATTAGAAGTCTGTTCTATATTTTATTTTAGATTTCTTGTCAGGATGTATTTAAACTTCGGTTTAATCTGTCATCCACTCCCCACCTTTTTTTTCTTTTTCTTTTTTTTTTTTTTTTTTTTTGAGGGAAATAAAAAGATTAGAATTCAAAAGAATAAACTCAAGTGTTTTTTTCTGTGTTTGGCTTTGCTTGTATTAAATGAATGATGCACAGCACTGTGTGGTACATCTGTTGGTCAAACACCAGCTACCTTCTTGGTATTCTGTAATTTTGACTGGCAGAGAAGAGAATCAAATCCAAATCTTGGATTTCTCTTTTTCTTAGTTTTTGTTTTTGGTTGTCTTATCGAGAGTTAACATTCTTGCTGTCCAGCACAGCATTCAGGAGGGCTTAAATCTTCATTTAAAAACTAATGTGACAAGGCCATTGATCTGTAATAAGTCATGAATTTTTGTAGTCCCTTGCAAGGTTCTGCCAGGTATTGGCAGCTGTTTCAGTTTGTCATAGCAGATGAAAACACAGGTTTGACTGCATTTTAGGTTTTGCATAAAAACAGCATCAGCTTTTCTGCTAAAACAGAACAGTTTTAGGAGGTGATGGAGGTTAGCCGTAAATATCTTTGAGCTTGATGGATTTGCTCGTAAACGACTCGTCAAGCAAAATATTTAGGCTGTTTCATCTGGAATAGACACATCTATTGCTCAGAGGAAAGCAGTTATTTGGGTTTAGAGAAACATGTTCAATTTGATTTGTTTTTTTGAAGGTACACCAAAACAGCTGGAGGACAAAATGGTGCAGAAGCTACAAGAGGATGTGCCTATGGAGGAAGACTCTTAGTGTTTTTATTTACTGTTTATATCTCTTCAGCAGTTAACAGTTCCTTACTGCCTCACCTGACATCATTCAGAAATACGCTTACAGTTGAAGAAAAGTACATTTTAATGAACAGTGGTCATTTACAATTGGAATTATTTTTTTAATGAAAAGTAATAGGATGGATACTAGTTTGGGCAGTACTTAAAAATCTGCAATTTAAGAAAACCTTGTCAGCAGGATGGAGAAAGAGGCATTACTGTTTGAGATACCATGAGCTCCTTGGAAAGTTACACTTTTTCTGGATAATTTTTCCATGTTTTTGCAAATAATTAAGTAATAAAATATGCTGGCCCGAGCTTGGCTTACTTTGTCTGTTGTTCTCTCATAGTGGTAAAAGCAGATAAAAATCTATTTTAATGGTTACAATGTGGGGCAGGTTGTATTAATTTTCATTAGTCCAGTGTGGTCCAGACTTATTTTCATTCTTGTCCTGGGGAAAATTTTTCAATTTGAAGAATATAGTGTTTGTTTTATCTCTTCTTTAAGTCACTCACCCCAGGATTCCATTGCAGTTGCCACCTGGCAACAAAGCTACCATTGATGCAGGACAGGTTTGAAAACAGTAATGGTAATATCACGTAGTCTGGAGTTGGCCCTGCCATCATCATCACCCACCAAAATTCAAATCTAATGTCTAATCAGGCAGATGGAGATGCTCAATAAATCACACTTGAGACTTTTTTCCTGACTCCAAGGATTATTTTAATGGAAAAGATGCTGCTAAATCACAAGTGTTTTGCATATTGTGGTGGTACTTATTCAGTCTGTCAGCACTGAGATAAAATGCTGGCAGTTTAAAACTATTTATCTGCAACAGTGTGATCAAAGAAAGCTTTCAAAGGCATTTATAGTATTTGCTGTCATGTTATGCTAGTTATCCTCAAAAATAATAATTTGTAGTTCTCTTCCAAACTTGGATATGTACTACAGCAATCACTGGAAAACCTCATACCTGCCACCCACATGTGTATTGTGTAGTTTGGAGAAGAGTCCTATTTAAACTTACATAAGGGTTACTGGGGAGTGTTTGACATAGACATTGTACTCAGTTTTTAACCTCTTGATTTATGAGTTATGTTCAGATATTTACAAAATGACATATTTTAGTGAGAAATCCAGTAATAAATGTAGAATTCCTTATTTTAATGAAATTAAAATTTTGCCATCACTTAAAATTTGCTGATAAAGGTGATGGCTGATAACATTTAGGTGTCCAATATTAGTATTTTCCCTGCAAACTGTAATATAAATACCATCTGAAAAGCATATGAGCATATGGGAAGTTGGCCAGAAAACGTGTCAGTGGGGTGAAATCACACCATTTGTGTACATACTGTACAAGATGGTACAGTATAAATACAGTGTATTTATATGTGCTATATGTACACCAAGATGCTTGGGCTTGTGGAGGGAGGTACAGCATGTTAATTTGTACAGCCTCACATAAATGTACTAATTAACATTTCAGCTCAAGAAATGTGATGTTTTTTGAATGGCCTTTTCTACTGTAGTATTTGATGTGCTTAATCTTTGAGGTGGGATACTTCATCTAAAAATCATATTACATACAATCTTTTTTCTCTAGTAAATTTTAAAGACAGGATGTTCCGCAAGTGCATTAATTTTCTCCATAAACAGGGAAGTAAATCTGTACAAAGCAGGTGAACCCGATGGAATGTTAATTAGTTATTTATTAGTATTTATGTAAAATATTTTACTTTCTATGAGTTTAACTAATTCATATTACATAATATCTGTAGTTATTGTGTTCACCTATCTTTAAATGATTTTCAATAGTTGGTCTGAGTGCTCTATAGAAGTGTATCTATAGGATTTTTAGCCCTTTCCTATGAAGGTTTGTACATGAAGTGGTCATTGTGCAGCTGCTAAGAGCCATGTGAGGAGTACACTACAACCATCAATCCTGAACCCTGCCAGCTGTATGAGTTGCTCAGCCTGTGCATCAGTACTGGTACAATTGCAAGCAAGGGCTGTAGAGGTTAATCCTGAGTTATCCCTCTGCCAGATGTGCCATTTCTCTGGAAAGCAAAGACTTGCAGCCAGCTGTGTGTACCAGCTGTGTGTAGTATGTAGGAGGTAGTTGAGCTTAAAAAAATTTGTGATGAGTAACATGCAGCTCCTGGTCAGAAGGTGCCCTCATGATTTGATTTGATTTTTAAATTTAATTGCTGTGGTGTCCCGTTCTCTAGTCTGTCAACTGAAGCACAAGGTTCTGGAGGGGGTAAGAGCTGCAGCTGAACAAAGTGGGGCTGGTGATCATGCTGCACATCTCTGCATAACCCACTGCGTGCAGAGGCCTTCATGGAGAGCTGCTGAGCTGCAGAGGAGTGGTGGTTTTCTTTTAGGCGGCTGGCTGTCCAACCACATTTCTAGTAGAAACTGTTATTCAAAGCATCTTGGTGAATATTTGCTTGCTTAAGAAGAAAATTTCTTTATATTTTGAATTTTATTTACAAGACTTAGAGAGAAAATGTCCAACTGAGCAGTATCCTGGTGGTCATGATAAATACTGCCAAGCATGAGAAAGGAAACACATTCCTCTTTGCACTTGAACAGCTCTAGATCAGACAGTGGCTTGCCAAAGGAGTTTGGGGACAGGCAAACAGGGAGCCCTCATCTGCCAGCTGTGTGTGTGGCTGAGCTGTGCCCAGTCTCTGGTGAGGCAGGACCTGCCATTGCTCCCCAAGAGCAAACTGGGGAAGGGCATTTTATGAGCAGCACATTGTTATTCAGAAGAGATCCTGGTTTAGTGTCATACATCCCAATCACCGGTCCTGTCTGTGCCGAGATCTAGTAGGAGCAGAGCACAAGGTGCCTGTGAGAACAGACTTACAAGACAAATGATGATGGTGATATGAATGAATATTTAATCAGAAGAATTATTTATGAAAACTGGTAGTGCTAAATTCCATTATACAGTCTGTGTTCTTGGCATTTACCAGATCTAACAAACTATTCCCATTTTGTGTTTGTACTTTATGCTGTCAGGAGCCTTCCTACAAAACAAACTGAGAGGCTGGATCAGAACAAATGTGATAGTCAAAACCAATTTTTAACAAATGCTTTTTTAGTTTCAGTTGCTGTCATTTTTCTTACAAAACAAAACCAGATGCATAGTTGTTTTCTTTTTTCAGACTACAAAAGTTGGAAATGTGGATTTTAATAGTGATTTAGTAAGCGTCTTTTTGCTTGTATTTCCTCTTTTGTATTTTTAATTAATCTCTTAGTGATTTTGAGTTAAATGCTGGTTTTTATTTGAGGAGGAGGCCAGCCTCATGCTAACACATTTTGGCTGCTCCCTGACTTCCAGCCTCAGCTCCTTGTGCCCAGGGCCCTGAGTAGGGTTCCAGCCCTTTGCCAGTCCCTTTATGGTGTCACTGTCCACTGTCCACTGTCACTGTCCACTGTCACTGTCCACTGTCACTGTCCACTGTCCACTGTCACTGTCCACTGTCACTGTCCACTTTTCGAGCCCCGGCTGTGCAGGGACGTGTGAGGGAGCCGTCACTGCCGTGCAGCCCGCAGCCTGCTCTGAGCCTCGCCGTCCGTAGAACCCGTGGGTTCTGTGGGATGCCGAGCTCGGGAGGGAGGGAGCGGTGCCATTTCCGTGCTCGGGGCCGGGATTCAGACGTGGCTGCCCACAGGAGGAGCGGGCAGGCCGCGCTCGGAGCCGAAAGCCCTCAGGCCTCCCCAAAACAGCTCTGTGGGCACTCCCTGAGGGCCTGGCCTCGTCCCTGGCTTCATCCTGAGCGAGGCCTCCAGATAAGTTCTTTTTGTCTTTGGTCAGGGGTTGGGTTTGCAATCCATGTTTCTTTGGTTGTCTGTGGAGGTTTTCTGCTCAAAGTTTGATCCTGAGGGAATGACCGAAAGGATGGCAGGGTTTTGGTTTTACTTGTTTGGCTTTTCAGAAAATACGCAAATTCCGTCTTTCAGGCTTCACTTTCAGTCTTTACACGTGCTAGTACAATATGGAAAACTGTAAAATACAGCTTTCTGTGGAACCAAATTGTGCAGAGCTTGTGCAGACTTTCTTCATAGGAAATTTGGCCTTCCCATAGTTTTGAGATTTTCTAGTCAGAGATTTTTCTGAGATATTCTTGCTTCAGAGTAACAGCGTGGTGGAGCCCTGCACACATATGAGATCTGTCTGTGTGTGACACAAATGTAAATCTGTCCTTATGTTGACGTGGTCATAGGTGTCCATGGCTGGAACAGCAATAGACAGCTGCTAATAGGTCCAAAGGCTTATATCCCAGGAGAAGATATTTCAACCTCCAGGCTGTTCAATTCCTCAATTACTGTTCTGGCCTCAAAAATTCAATCTCCTTTACCAGCCTAACTTATTTATGGGTTGCACTGAATTGCGACCAGAGAGAGCAGAAAGCCGAAATAAATCAAGCACTGATAAAACTGCTTAAGCCTTCTTGTTGGCTGCCTGTCTATTTTTAGATCTCAATTTAAAGAGACCATATGCAGAGAAATTTATTTTGTTTCATTCATGTTGAACAAGGAACATTACTTGAGATTTGGTAGGAACAGAGGGAGGAATAAGGATTTGTGGAGGTAGCTATGTGAAAAGAGATTCTTTGCTGGTTTTGGGTTTGTTTGTATGTTATTCTCCTCTCCCTCCTATCCTTAGATTTTTCATATTATATTTAGTTTGGTGAGGTCGCTCTTGTTTCTTAAACAGCTGTCTCTTCACCTTTAAAAAGCACTTGGATAATGTTTTGTCTTATATATATGGCAATAAAGGTATATACTAAGGCAGGGATGTCAGCTCTATGAACTGTGAGATTTATTAGTGACGTTGTTTCAGTGTGGGGAACAGACTCCTGAATGGAAATAGATATGTTATTTACAAAGCAGCTACATTGTGCATCCACAAATTATCATTGGGAATCAAGGCAGGCATCTCTGCATAACTGAGCTATTTTCTGTAGTCTCTGCTCTGCACTAAACTTGCAAATTAAGAGAATTGCTTTGGTAATCAACTTGACTGAAGTGATTCCTGAGTGGAGAATTTGCAAGATTTCTTATTACTTGATAAAATGAAAAGCTGACAGAAATTCTTCCTTGAGTTGAGATGAGGATGGTTACAGTATCTGTTTACACAAGCTCCTGCAGAAGGAAGTGTTTTCATTCAGCCTTGCTGCAGAAATTGACGTTGCATAAATTGACTCTGCAGAACTGCTTGGAGTGAGCAGTGAAATAATCAAATGGTTTTCTCTCATATGACCATTACCTGCCACTCCCAGCACTGGGCAAATTGAGATTGCATTTCAAATCCCTGTGTTTCCCAGCTTTTTGTACTCCCTGACACAAAACCTGGGGACAGAGTGGTACAGGCCATACAGGTTTAGCTTGATACATAAAGGTGGTAGAGCTGAGCCCAGCAACCTAGCTGGCTGTACTGACAGCTTTTTCTTCTAACAAGTCAAACAAACTGTTGGTGGGTTTGGAAGTCAGAAAAAAACAGCTAGGCTGCTCCCCTGGGCTGCTCCTGCCTCCTCTGTTTGGTTAGTTATGCTGGGCACAGATGGAAAGTCATTCAAGGTTAATTTGATTAGCTGTACCCAGCTTCTGGGGATCTCTGGGGAAAATCTCGATTTTGAAATAGAAGATACAGATATCATAACGTGATCTTAATTCGTGGGTGATATTTAGAAAGAAACAGTATTTAACCTTGAGCTAAGAATACATTTGGAATGTTCTATGCACAAAGCATGCTTTAATCCAGATTTCTTTAGGGCATGGCCTTGCTGCTGCTTGAGATGCCTCATATAGATTATCCCTAGGATATCTGGGGAATACTGTGATGCTGCATTTAAAGAACTTGTGCTTTTTCTCTATGGATGTCTACTTCCATGTCTGGTATTGACTTGGGAGGAGATTGTGTGCCAGATTTTGTCAGTGATGCTCTCAGAAAGCTGTGATACAAAGGTGACAGGAAGCATTCTTCACTTTTCACAGCTGCTGTAGATTCAATTGTTTTGAAGAAGAAGGAGATGGCTTTCTGAAAATTGCTTTTACTGGCTCTTGAAGAGTTTCTACAGCAGATATTCAGAATTCAGGTTCTGCTTAAAAACATCCATCTGTGAACACAGGAGGCACTCAGGTCAAACTAAAGGTGGTTGAGCAGGATAAAGACTTATAGTTCTCTAGCAACAAATTTATCTGCTTCCTGTGTTGATAGAAAAGGAATTAACTCTATTACAAGCTTTTCTAGCAGTTGTTATGGTCTGCACACAGTTCAGTTTATTTTCTTATTATATGTAATAATCTATCATATATATAATCTTATCATATGTAATAATCTACATGAACCTGATCATATGAGGACCAGGTATTCTCACAGTTTTCTAAGGAAATGCCAGCTTTTGTTAAACTAGTTCTGCCAGACTGTGTAGATTTTTGGCAGTCATTTAAATGTATTTCATTACCTGAGTTTCATCTGCTTGTCCAAAATCTGTTAATAGTTTTAATAGTTTTCGTTTTTCATGACAATCCTGTTAATTCCAGTTCTGGAAATATTTAAAGCCT
This sequence comes from Parus major, assembly GCF_001522545.3. Classification (NCBI taxonomy): domain Eukaryota; kingdom Metazoa; phylum Chordata; class Aves; order Passeriformes; family Paridae; genus Parus; species Parus major. The sequence continues at coordinate 7,394,732 of NC_031779.1, forward strand.
TTAGACTGAAAACAGAGGGACTTTTGTTCTGCTTTGTATCTAAAGTCCATTTAAGCTTGTACTTCCTGTGATGTCCAATATAGTAGAGCTTTTCTGAGCAGGATCACAAAGCATCATCTGAGTGTCCTTTTCCATGGCCTATCTTCCTAAACTCAAACACTCAGTAATTTAGGGATTTCTTTGGAACCAGTCTTCTATATCTGTATCAAGTCTAAATTTGAACCCCTCTATACTTTCTCAATGATCCTGTGATGAATACTTCTGTTTAGCTGATTATTGTAAGGAAGAACTTCTTGTGATTTGGATTTGACACCATTGGGTTTTCTGTAGTTCCGGTGTTGTGGGAAGCTGAATTATTAATTCTCTTTGTGGTGTTTGCAGTGTTGTGAACCTCCAGCTAGCTACCTATCTTCTAAACCAGTCCTGATCTCTTACCCTGTTCTGAGGCCTCTGAGCATCTCTGTTTCTCCTTATGTCAGTTCTTCTTGTCTGGTTTGTGGGATGAAATGATGACAAATTCCTGCACTATTCAATATATGGATGGGTGTGCCCTTTAGGTCTACACTTTTTCTCCTTTGTTCTTTTTTCCTTTTGCAAGTATGTTTTGCAGTATCTCCAGCTTTTTCCTGCATGCTTTGTAGAAAGAAAACGACCTTCACTGTTCACATTAATTTAGATTTAGAATTTGCCGGTTCATTCACTAAGTTTTCTCTTTCTAAATCTTTAGTCAACAGACAAGTCCATGACTACCTGAATGCATCATGATTAGGACTGTGCTTTTAAAAGAAGTGAGATAGACAGCATTATAAAAAAGGTAAACACATAAAAAAAACCTGCAAAGGAATTAAATTCTGTCAAAACAGATCTCAACAGATGGGCATCAGCTGCTCTTAGCAAGCAGAGAAAATCACCTTGAATATTCCTTGCTCTTGAAAACTGTGACTTGGAAGTGAGTAGTGGTATTGTCTTAAATGTTTAAACACAGTTGATTGTAGATGCAGGGAAATGTTCGCTGGTACGGAGTTTTATGAATCATTTACCTTTGTAGGAGTACATTCTGACATCCTAAATGCAATATGCCATTTCCTTTCCCACACATTACATGCAATAGCTAAGTGGTGAGTAGACAGCTACAAGTCAGCAGACCTGAGTTTTATTCCTGGCTCATTTTCCCTTGGTAATTTTACTCAAGTTGTTCAGCTTTTCTGAGTCCTCTCTAAAATGGTCTATCTGATCACGAGGAGCGTGTTCTGTCTCTTCCAACTTTTCCGTGCACAGTAAGGCACTGAATTGAGACTGCAGCAATTAATGTTATCTCAGAATACTATGTGACATTTTTAATGTCATTTTAATCTTACTTTCCCAGCTCTGAAATAAACAAAGTTCCCTTCAAATGGAGTTTCTTTCATTCATCCTTTCCCTCACTTTTTTTGGATAGGTTTTTGTCACTGACTAAGGCCTGTAGGGCCAGGTTCAGTCATGAGATGATTTTCTGGTGGCTCTGGAAGTCAGAGGGAATTCTTCACGTGTGTGCCCAGTAGAAACCAGTGTGATACCACTCTGCTTTGTCCCATTCAGTAATGACTGACTCAGTTGGTCTGACCACAAACACCTGACTGGGAATAAAGCAGCTCCCATGCAAATAAGAAGTTAACTGTTGTTTTACCGGGTGACTGCCAAGGGTGTTTGACATCTTATTTATTTCTGCTTCTTCTGCTGAAGTTAAATGGCTGGTAATTCTTTAATCTAGTAACACTTTGTAGCTGTGATTTTTCCCTGAAGCCAAGTTTTGGAAACTCTGCTTACATAATTTGGAAATCCTAACAGAGAAATGAAAGTATGGTAAGCAACCAAGTTTAGCACTGGAAACTTAATATTTATTATCACTAGGGACAGAGGACAAAAGAACTGAAATGTTCTCAAGCTATTCACTGAGCATATAGCACAGACACTTTGTGATTCCAAGCTTGCAGATTTTATGATTTGTAGGCTGAAACGTAATCTGGTATTTTAAACTGTAAATTAAAATTTTTTCCTTAGCCCTCAAGCTTATTACTATTTTAGCCAAGTATAAATGCCTGGAAGAAGAGGTGTCTTATTAGGTCTGAAGACAAGTAAATCAGATAAGAAGACTTTCACTATACTAAGCCCATTTTTAATTCTGAAACTTGAGTTAATCAAAATCAGAACTGTCAGCTTTTCACCTTGTTTATCACTATACCATTCAATTTCATCTAGCTGTTAAAAAAATCACACTTACTACCTGACAGCCCTGAAGGTTTTTGAGATTAATTTATTGCTGATCAAAACCAATTTTTGCATATTGAAAATTCAGAGAAAGGAAAATTCAGCATTCAAATAAAAATACATGTGGTGCTCAACACTATCTCACATATTTTCATAAATAATTCTTAAAATTCCTCCTCACTTGTTCTAAAGAAAGCCCTGTTAATTGGTGTCAGAACACAGTGGAAAATTATGAGGGAGATTAAACCCTTGGGTGAAATCAGAATAGTATGACCCGTGTTTTAGAAACTTTGTTTGCTTGAGCCTGAAAGAAACAAGTATCTTTCTTGAAAACTTGATGATGAGATCCCAGATAATCAGTAACCTAGGGCATACTCCTATGGATGGAGAAAATGCAGTCAGAAAAGCTTTTCTTGGATGATAAAAACTTGAAATGAGTCTCAACATCCAGTCATTAACATTCAAAGCCCTATCCAGTCACAGAAATGTCTTTTTTCTCTTTCCCTCTCAGCACTATATTTATTAGGAGGTAAGAATGTGATACAGAAGCCAGAACCTGAAGGTGTTTAGTGTGCTGTGATTCAGCTGCCTGGCAAAAGATCTTACTTTGGCAGTCCCCAGACTGGTCTTGTGAAGTATTCCTCAGGGAGGGAGATTTCTTTCCAGAACTATCCTCCTTTGGTGTGACCATCTGCCTCTATATAGTCATTTGGGCAAAAATAGAAATTACAAACAGAAAATTGCTCTGTTGCCAGATTAGCTGCAGAATACACACTGACTCTTTACTCACTCAGGGGGATTTAGTGCCAGGGTTCTTTGCTGGGGATAAAACATGGTATCATATTTTCCCCTCCTGCCAGTGTTGGATTAAAAACTAAATCCTGCTCATTTTACTTTCAGAAGTAGTCCCAAAGGATTTTGGTAGGATTAATTGCATATGAAAAGCAAGTAGGATTTGACATTCTGTGCACATTGAAAATTAAACAGAGGTAAACATTATCAAAAGTTTTAACTTACTGATGTTATTTTATATTGTTTTATGATCTGAATCTTTACTGCTGAATACTTAAAGATGCTCATGGAACTTCAGAAAAGCCACATCTCTGAAAGGAAAAGGGAAGATATCTGTGTGTGTAAGACCTCAACTCATCGAAGACTTGAAATAGCTGCTCAAGTACTTCTCCTTTCCTGAAGTTAGACACATACTATGTGTATTCAAATAATATCAGTAATATTGAATTTGGGATTTAACAAAGAACTCTATTCCTTTTTTTTAATTACTTGGACAATAATTTTTTTTCTGTAGTTTTTCCCCTATAGTATTCTAAGGCTTCTGCTGGGGAAAGGATGCAAAACACCTTTATGATACATTGGGAATAATGCCCAGAAAAAAACTTTTGTTTTATGGATTTAGAGTTTGCAGAACAAATTTTAGTTCTGTGGCTAGTGTGGGTGGATGTAGGGATGAAGAGCTCCAGAAAGTTAAAGTCAATACCTCATAAACTTGGGAAGTTACAGAATCAGCTGTTCTAGATTTTTTTTATGAAGGGGAATTGGAAGAAGTTCTATCAAAACAGACCTAAACAATTTTTTTAACCCTCTAATCTTTTGTAATCTCTTCTGTCTGAGTCTTCTGTGAGATGATTTCACCTGCCACAATCTTTGACCTTTTTGATGTTACCTCAATTTGTAGTTAAGGGTTGATTTTTGAATGTTGTGTGGAATCTATTTCAATTACTTGCTCTCATGCAGTTTAACTGAGTTTAGAAGGATCTTTGGGGAAGGTTGTCCTTCCTAGGGAGGGAATGAAGGGAGTCTGTGTGTCCAGGTGTTCTGGGAGCACAGAGCACACGTGGGCAGAGATATCAGTTAAAAGACAATGTAATTTGCCCAAATCCTTCGGAATGCATGGCCCTAAAGCACCTTAGGGATACTATCAGTATTCAGAAATGAATTTCGAGATCCAGATCAGCAGTAATCTTTGGATGGAGCCAGTGGGCCTATGTGAAGGAGTGGGGAGGCAATGCTGTTTGATTGCTTTAGCTGCAGGGCTTCTGTGTAATGGGGGTTCCTTGTTGTTGCTATTTTTCTGTCTTAAAATTGAGGCTAAATATTTCACAAGAGTAACATCCAGTCTGTCTTGAATGAGTTGTGCCTTGGGCTAGAAGGAAGCAAACTGGATCTGAGGCCATTTCTCATTCAAGGGAGATTTTGTCTGCAACAGCTTCATGCAAGTTGTGCAACAGCTTGAGCAACAGCTTTCAATAAATAAGAAGTTTCCCTCGTACATTCTGCTGCCATGCAGCTCTTTTCTCCATCCATCAGCACTGTCCTTCATAGTTTCCCCAGCAGGTCTCTCCATACCTGCCCTCTGTCTCCTTGCATGGTGGGCTCTGAGCCTTGCCTAGTCCATAGGTGCTGTTGTGATAAACACTCTTGGGAAAGAGTAGCACGGGATCAATACTTCAGCTGCATTTTGACAGCTCCCTATAAAATGAGTTTAAGTGAAATCCAAGTCCATGGTTCTTGACCTGAATCTTTTGTTCTGAGGAAACATATTCACTTCCTGAATAAACTAAAATTACCTAAAATGGCATAAGGTGGCTTTTCCTTGGGACAAGGGCACAGTGCTCTGCTTGTCTGTATCTCTACATTTGCCATCTTTCTCAGCTACTTCATGTACAGCCCTGAAGGTTTTACGAGAGCACAGGTAATAAATCCTACTTGATAACTTTCTTCCTGCTCTTGTGTGATCTGGGGTGATTCAGTGTCACTCTCAGACGGTGACAGACAGCAGAGCAAACACCAGAGCTGGATGTGAAATAAGCACTGTGGTGCCCTTTGCCTCTAATTGCAGGCAGAAAGGAGACCTGATAAAAGGTTTAAATGCTGAAATATGTAATGCATTTTTAGTGTTTTCTATGGGAATCCCTCACATTGTGTTTAGGTACTTGTCCATCATGTGGTATATTGGTTGGTTATCCAAAAGTTCAAGAGCCAAAGGCATAATCTGATGTTGGTTGATATGAAGGAGGCACAATGTTTGTGATATGCTGGTATTTTAAACATTTTTGAGTTAACAAACTCATAAAAAAGGGAAGAAATCTTGATACAGTTTTTGAAATTAATTTTTGAGCTTTTCTTTTGAGTTATCCTGATATGATCTCAGACATTCCCTAGTCTTTTGTTTCAGCCTGTCTTCTCTGGATATTGATAGTGATACATGATCCAATTACTTAATCCTTTCATGCATGCTTTCACTTTCAGCAAAGCAGCAAGGTGCAAAATCAGAGCGTGTTTAAGACAGTTTTAGTTCTCAATTTTAGCTGTGGTACATTACCTCTACAAGAAACAGCTGATGGTATGTGAAGCATAACTACTTGAATGAAATCTGTCTACTACATCTTTTAATTCTCAGTGCTTGGTGCATTGTATGCAGAGCTATTTACTGATTAATATTGCTTTGCAATTAGCAAGGAAATGGGAAACATGTGAAGTAGTCCTACAGGAACTGCAACATTCTGGAGAATAAGCCTGTTATTTTCATCCTTCGACTCCCCACTGTATGAGGATACATTTAATTCAGTTTTTCAGCTATGCCTTATTGCTTCCACAGTTGTAATGTTCTGCACTGAGTTTGTTACCAAATCTGCATTGCTCTCATCTCATGGCATCACATTTAGATTTCGAACTGCGTCATTGTCTTGCCATCTGTTAAAGCCCTGCGTCTGCTGAGCGCTGTCCTGACAGAGGGCCTGTTGCTGGCCAAGTCAGAGAGGGTGACAGATTTTTAATTATGCAGACAGGATGGGAGTGGTGGGGGACTGAACAGTGAGTAGTGGCTGCTCGGACAGTGGTTGTGTCTCTCAAGCGTCCTGCGAACAGCACTGCAGTCCTGCCAGGAGTGGCTGATGTGCACAGGGAGTGGCTCTTTGGGAAGAGGGTTCCTTGGGGGGAAGCTGTGATTGATGGATGCCTGCTGGGTTGGATATCCCAACATGTGCTGAACCTATAGCTGCTTGGTTTGATACCTGAGAAGGCCCATATGAAAAACTCCTTCCTGCATTTTCCGTAGATTGTATTCAGAATAGGCCACTTAGAAGCTGACAGTGAAGAGGTTAGGTGTACACAATCCCTGCCTCTTAGGTGCACACAATCTTCAGACCATTTTGCACCAGCAGGTTGCTGGGTGCTCCCTTGGCCATCTTCACATGTGGATCTCCATTTCATCAAAGGAGACAGGCAGGAGAAACCCCAGCAGCTCAAAGCAAGTCTGCTGTTTGGTTGGGTCAAAAATCCCCTAAGCTTTAATTAGAACTTGTTCTGCTTTATTCTTTCCATGCCTTGATGAGTGTACTTGGGAGGAAAAAGGGATTAGAGACTTCTATGACAGCCCTAAAGAGCAGAGCCTTGCAGGGATTGTGGCTGCGTAAATGAAGGCCAGTCTGCGGATGGGCTGTGAGGGTTTATTGTTCCATTAGAACTACTGTGGGCAGATAGGGCATAGAATGAATTTATTTAGGATATAAGAAGGAGGGGATGCCATCATTAGGCAACAAGGCTGCCTGCAAGCTGTCACACTGAGTCTGCGTCCTCTGAGAATGCTGCAGGACCCGAGGGCTGGGACAAGACCAGAGGCTGTATATTGCAGGAATGTGATACATCCCCACCACCATGCGTGGAGGGCTGGGGAAGAGGGATTGTTCTGATTCTGCCTTTTGAAGCATGACTGTGACTCAGTTGGGGCACATTACAGGAAGAGATTAGATTTATGGGCTGGAGCCTTTCACAAGTCCTAAATTCTCCTGGCTAATGTTTTTAATTTCAGTACTGGCTCCCCTTACTTTTTAATCAGGGGTTTCTTTTGGTAAAGAACTTGTACTTTTATCTGACATAATGGAAAGAAATTACAAGAAAGCCTGAGTTTTTGCTTTCTTTTCATATCCATTCTGCCATTCTGCCACCTCTGGTGCTGAATGAAGCTGTACATTAATTTATTCCCTGCCTGGGCTGTGGGATGGCTGCAGGTGCTCTCTGCCTACCCAGTGGATGCTACCTGCCCTGGGAGGAGGGAGAAACCTGGTTTCTCACACACTGAGCCAGCTGCTGGAGGTGTGGGGATAGAAGGGCCCCAAAGCCCTGCATTTCTGCTTTGTGGGACTTGCTGTGCATGCAATGCAAAATGTTCAGCCCCAGAGATTTCTGCCATGAATGATGTTGACTTGCTGATTAATGCATTAACTGGTTGAAATAAGGGAAATAGAAGGTAAGTTGTTGACTTGATTTCCTCTCTGTTGTGCGCATCATTAAAATTCCCTAATCGGTGTTGTGACTTCTGAGATTTTCTCATCTGTTGATGTAAATATAGTCAATGAAAGCAAATCCTTATGGAAATTTTATTTGCTGAGTCACCAGATCTCTCATCTTGCTTGATTATAGCCTTGTTGTCAGAGCCAGACCTAATGTGCTTTGAATTCCTGGCTTGTTACTGACTTGTTTAGCATGGAGCTGGGGGCATCTTTGCAATGTTACAGATAGGAATTTACTTTCTAATTCTCAGAGAAAGAACTGCTCCTGGCTGATGGAAGGACAGCTTACTGGAGAAATGTCAATAAAATTAGGGGAATTGATTGTTTTGCGGCTTTTTTTGTTTGTTTGTTTGTTTGTTTGTTCTTGATAGAGGAGAGATATATTTTCAGCATGGGATCAGTTGGAAAAGCTTTGCAAATGCAAGCTTCTGAGTCAGCAAAGAGCTGTCCAGGTTAGGAACTGGAATGAATGGTACAAATTGTTTTGACAAAAACAAATGAATCTATAAATATACCTGTTTAGGCTAATAAATTTTTTCATAAGTATTCACGCCATGTCCTGGTTTGACTCTAGCAAAAACCTTTGCTCTTGAAGAAAAAATAGAGGAGAATTTGAACAATTTAGGTGAAATAAGGGCAGGAAAGGAGAATTTAATGGTGTCTTCAAATGGTAATTCCCATGAATTGTGATGGTGCAGTTCTACAAATGTGGAGGCAAATTTTATGAGATAATATGCCAGTTATCACTGACAGTTTTGTCTGTACTTTCATCTATGTTGCTAGTGTGAATACATTTTAAATGAGCTGTCTTCAAGAGATTTCATTCTCTTGTACAGCAGCTTGTGCAAGATGATACTTGGGCTTAGACATTTGCATCTTCATAACTAATAATAACCTTCTCAGTGCGGGCTCTGGTGGACAATAAATCAAATTATCTCTTCAGATCCCCAGGCCAGTACTGGAGGTCTGTGTGCAAAGCAGAAAATGGTGCTTGTTAGTATTTGCTAAAACCTGTAACAAACATAACTGGGTTATTTTAACATGTTACTGTTGTAGCCCCCTCTATATAAAAGATCAGCATACGGGAAGGGTTTCTTGGCCACCAAGATCTGATTTAAAACTGAAGAAAAATACTCAATCCCCTCTTCAGATTTATCCAGTAGTAGCATTGCTGGCTAGGCGTATTCATCCAGACTATGAACATGGTAAATAAAGTGTTTTTTCCCTGGAAGATCAGAGCCTCTGTGCATCAGGTGTGTGTGAGTAGCTGCTGGGCTGGTCCCACCTCCCAGGACATCACAGTGTGGGCTTGTTTCACCTGCTCTCCTGCCATGGTGCCCGGCAGTGCAGCTCTGCAGAGCCTCCTTTGGAAGGGAAAATGCTGAAGTGCAAGCTTTCATAAAGAGCAGACAAACAAAGCAAGTGTGGAGAGAGGGCATTGATGGATGGAGAGAAGTGAAGCATTTCTTCTGGCTGACACAGCAGGGACAACTGGGGTGGAAGTCATGAATGCTGAAAGTGGTGAGGGGACCTGTTGTTTGTTTGTTTGGGATTGTCTATATCCTCATGACAGTGACAGGAGATCATGAAATCTTTATCATTAAGAGATTCCTCCAGAATGAAAAAAAAACCCCAGTTTTTATGTAATTGTAATATTTAGTTGAGGGAAATAACAACCTTTAAAAAAAGCTGTGAACACATTTCTAGTGTTAAGCCCAAATTAATTTCCTTTGTTTTGTTTTGTTTTTTTTTTAAACAACAACTTTTTAATTTGTTGAACAGTCAAAAACCATTTTGGAAATAACCCAAGGAAATAAACCTTCTGCAATATGTAAGTCAGAGGTTATAAAAAATCAGCATTTGAGTGACTGCAAAAATATCATTACTATTGAATTATTTCACAGGGTCATAAAGGACATATTTTAAAAGAAGATTCTGAACCTCTCACTGCTTACAATTTGAATTTTAAATTTAAAATATTTTAATACACAATTGTAGGGATAATAACTATTGTTGTCCTCATTAAGGTCCTTATTTGGAAAAGTGAGTGGATAATAAATGTGAATAGGTATCTAGACATCAGGGTCAGTAATAAGAGCACAACTGCTGTCTGGTAATGACTGGGAGCTATGTTACAGAAAGAGAAATTAAACAGAGAAACAATGGTTTCTAATTACACAGCTAACAAAAGCCCTGGCTGCATGTTTGCAATACACAGCTGAAAGTGCATTGTAGTGAGAGCAGGAGGAGAGATAACCAGTTCTCTGATAAATGGGAACTGGGAATGGGTAATAAAGAAGAACCACTCATATTGATATTTTGTCTCTAGTGTTGGCTGGTTTCACACACTCTGCAAAATTTTCCATTGACCCCAGGAATTCTGCCCATTTAAGGAATGATCTTGCCTGACAAGGAGGCTAGAAGGTAGAGAAAAAAGCAATTTCTCCTGAGTCTTCAAAGAGAATATTGATGCAACCTGATAGTAAATATGGAAAATGTGAGTTAATAATCTTTGGCAGCTTGATCCTGCTGGCCAAAACTGTCCGGTGTTATCCTCTCATGACTATCCTGGTGTGTGATTTGCCCACCTTAAAGTGAGGCTTAGTAGAGCTCCTTTAGTTTTAATATCACTGCAGCTGCAAGTCAAGTCTGAAAGTCTTGACACCATTTCTCTGAGTTCAGAAAGGGAAAAAATAACACTTTGAGCTTTTAGCATTATATTTCTAAGGATCAGGGATTATACCATACCATTGATATTCGGAAAAGGTACTGACTTGTGTCAAGTTGTCAATTACAAACATATCAGCCAAAATCAGCAGCAGGGAAAACCTTGATAAAACTAATAGAAAGTGTTTTATCAAAGAAAGGTACAATTTCATTGGAAACACATTTTGGTTGACTGGTGATTTTGATTAAAAAGATAGTGTGATTGCTGGTGGACCTTGTCTAGGACACAGCAATCATACTCATTTATCTTGGCTTAGAAAAAGATGCTGATAATCTTGTTGAAGGGAAGAATAATATTAAAAGCATGAGCAGAAGAATACAAAAGGAGAGGAATGAAGATTTCAATGGGGAGGAGGTTGAAAGTGGTTGAAACTCTGGTTCTATGAGAGTTTTCACATAATGTCTTATTCTCATGTATAGCTATAGTTTTAAAGTGAATATGATTGCAGAGCAACCAGAACTTAGTGCTGTGATATATTCTAGAAGATGTTTTCATCTTTTGTGCAATGATGCAGCTGGTGCTGAGGCAAACATATACTTTATGATTTTGTTTTGCATGTCCCTTGGTTAAAGCTAAGATACTTCATAGTAGAATTCCTTTTCTGATTTGCAAATCTTGTTAGAGCAAGGGGATAAATGTCAGTTGTAGGAAAGAATGAAAAGATTGGCCTTTATGCTCAGAGACAACCTCTTGTCTGCACTCAACTTGTTTGTGACAGGAGTCAGACAGGTAAAACCTCCAGCGAAGCACTTACATCTCACTTCACAAATCAATTCCTGGATATCCCCAGAGGATTTGCACTCTAGTCCTGCACAGACACCCTGACAGGAGGGGGAAAATGTTTAATTCCACTGTCTGCAATCTATGCTTATAGACTCATGCCAAGGCATGGGTATCACGGGGTATCATGCAGACTACTGTAAGATGCATGTTCCCCATATTTCTCCATTTTTCAGGTTCTCAGCAGTTATTAGAACAAGTGGCTTATGGATTAGTGTGTCTGTCACCAGCTCTTTGATGGATCACATGCCTGGTGTTACTGCCAGCACAACGTTTGGTGGTGTCACTTGCAAGAGTTAACTGATGTAAACTGGACCTGGAACAAAGGGAAGCATAGGAATTGACATGAGAAAGGATCTGTCCCACTGTCTCTGCTATCTGCTAATTGGTTCATAATATATGCTATTAGCAGATAGTAATTTGGACCAAAAAGAACTTGTTTTTCAAGTGAGTGAAAATAGCTGCCTCTGTTTTGAAAATGACTTCTGGTGTTTCCCATGTTTCCATGTTATCCACCCCACTGGCAAGCATTCTGTTATTGCACCTGGTTATTATATCTTAGTCCAACTTGCCTGTCTGGTATCTCAGCTGAAACCAGCAAATTCTTCTCAGCCAGCAATGCAATAAGAGAGCCAAGGGTCCTGATCTGGAAAATCTTGTTCCCAAATGTGTGCACTACTTTTGCAGGGCATGCAGCTCTCACTCTCATTCCTCTTTAGAGTGTTCCCTACTATGATTGAACACGTGGCACTTCTGATTTGTTTAGTCTTCTGTCTTCTGTTTTCTCCCTTTCCTCAGCACAGTCTTGGTTTTCCTCCCTAACAAAATTAAAAATCTCTCTTTTCTGTGTACTTGGCAGTTGGATTTTTCTGTTCCTAGAATTTTTCCTTCTTTTGTTTGAAAGCTTAGTGTGTTTATGTCTGGCTGCCGTGATTAGAGTGGGAAAGGCTTGATGCAGACCTAGTGTTGTCTTTGGATTTGGTGTCTGTCTTCTCACTCAAAGAGCTAGGAGTCTGCATACTGGCCGAGATCTGGTTTTGTTGCTTTTTTCTGTTTGTTGTTGCAGCAGAGTTTTGTCCATGATATTCTAAAGAGTGATTTATTCAATTTCTAAATGCTGTTCTCATTAAAACAGGATTCTATGTTAATTGCTACACATTACACCAAAAATTGAAGGTTTCTGAAATAATTGTTTGCAACCAGAGTATAATTATGTTCAACTGCCTGGGCAAGAAAAGCGAGTGGCTCTTCTATGTGCTAGTGATCTCAGCCTTAAAAATAGAATTGCCTTTACTTACAGCTTGGGTTTCATTTTCAGTTAAAGCTGTAGAAAGAAATCTGATTTTTCAGATCAAATGAAGGTTTGTATGTGAGAAAAATATTATGAGTTCCTAAAAAAAAGGTATTTAAATAAGCTTCTCATGAGTCACTCGATGGACTTTAAGTCCTCAGGTAGGATAAGATTTGAATATAAACCATTCCTGATCCTCTAAAGCATCTCTAAATGTAGTTAGTGTGAAATTGCTACATTTACTAAAGTAATTGGAGTAAATTATTGCTCAAAGTGTGGCCTTCATAGGCCTACCTATATATAAGCTGTATTTCATTTGGTTGAAACTTCCTTATTCAACAGTCTCATTTTCAGTATATTCCTGACTGACTTCTAAAATCAAATTGCATTTGAGTTAAACTCAACTCCTTGTAACTTTCCATACATAAATAATTAGCTTGGTGTAAAATAATTACACTTCCTTTAGAACAATGTGACTCATTTTGTGGACAAGGTATCAGCCTGAGTAATAGTCATATCTAGGCTCAGAGATGCTTACTGGTAGAGAGTACATGCAAAATACTACTCTGTGCCAGGGCAAAACAGATTTTCATCAATAACTACGAAAATGGTTCTTCTCAAGAGGGCACTTGGATTTGCTTTCCAGTCAGTGGATGCCATCAGCATCCAACTGAAAAGTCAGGTTTTAAAATCTGGTGTTTAGAGGACCCAAAGGAAAGCATAAACAGACACTGAGGAGGGTTCCACTGGTTTGGCTGGATACTGCAGCAGTTGCTTTGTGCTGGGATTTGTGGGATTCCTGTATTTCAACACGGAAGTGTTATGAATAATTGTGGCATATGAGAGCCCAAAATGGCAGGACAGGATTCTGGCAGAGTTATGTATTTTCTGTCTTCTTAGAGCCATAGATACAAGCAAGCTTTTATTTCATCTCTGTTTTCTGAGTTACTGTGATTTGCTTTTGGTATTTGCATGTCAGCTGCTGTCTGACTGCCTGTTGCATTCTGATATGGAGGAGAAGCTGTGATTCAGCTTACCAAATGTGTAATTTCAGAGACCAGCTGCTTATGGCTGTCCCTACCCACATCCAAATTCAACAAGTACATGTGAGGTAGCATATCTGCATATCAGCAAAATTTCAGAAGTTCCAGACTTCAGTGTGGATTTTCCTTCACTTGGGGGATTGTAGAATTGAGTTCCAGCTCTGCCTTAGAGTAGTATGGATTTTAGGATCATTATTCCTGTAAATATTGAGTTTAACAAATATTCCATAATGTCCATATTCACTAGTGAATAAGAGGCAATGAACTTCCTTTGCTGCTATATGGCTTTGTGCTCATTAGTTTGCTCTTTTTTACTAATTGTGGTGCAGTTCATGCATCCCTGTTGTATTCCTTGGAGAGGTTGCTCAGCAAAGCTCACCATGCTCAGGCATATTGCTTCTCCCTCTCCTTACCTACATTTCTAAAAACCCACAGATGGGTGTCCATACTGCCCTTTCCTCTGATGCCATAATTTCCTTCTCCCTTCTTGGTTTCATCTCCTTGTAGTAACTACTCATTCCAGGCACACCCCTCACTCTATTCAGTCAGTCTGGCCAGATTTCCTCCTTTCAGTGTCATTTCACTTATTAGCTGAATTACTACAAGCATCCTCTTCTCCCCTCTCTTTTTAGTGTAAACAATGCTGGTATTTGAGTACTGGTATTTAAGTACATGGGATTGTCAGAATATGAATGTTGCTTAGGCAAGAAGCATCTCTTAAATATACTTGGATTTTTAATTATGTCAGTTATACTTTCAGTATCCATGTGCTATATAAATATCTGTGTGTGTGTGTGTGTTTGAAACCAGTTTTTTTCCTGTATTGAAATATGTTTATAACTGTGAAAGCTCCAGAATATCTGCTGAGGATTGCAACAGCCTGGTGTCTTCACTCTTCCCAGGGCCATTTGAACAAACATCTGAGCTCTACTGGAGTCCTGATGACTTCACTGAGACCTCATCTGTGCTCAGAGAACAGTTAATGGATCAGGAAACAGATAGTTTAAAAATTCCATGTAACATTGCCTTTTATTTCCAGGTACTTTGCATATTTTCCAGTTTTGTGACTCTTTCATAATTTAATTATTTTTTTTTAAACTTGAAAAGTTGTTTGTAGTGATGGGAGAGAGTCTGAAAAAAACCAGAATATGTTGTGGAAAATATAAAATAAGCATTATAAAAATAGTCATGATTGCACAAAACTTCCGAGTGAAAATGTGGAATTTTTTTTTTCTTTTCAATCATTAAGATGCTTAGTGAGTTACAGCAACACTTGAGTGAAAAATAACTTGATTATGGTTAGATATGTGTGTCTCATTACCATCAAGTTTAACAACTGGCTTCTCCAGTCCTATATAACACGTTCATTGAAGTCTTTATCTAGTTTATGGTACAACAAGTTTTGCTTGGTGCACAGCTGGATCCTGTCTGTGTGCCTGTAAAGTCAAAGGATGGTGCCCTAAACAAAAGCCTTTCAGCAACAGGCTGGTGTGTAATTGGCTTAAATTACAAACTCAGTAAGGAGAATACAACAGCTGTAACTGAACCATTTTTTAATCTGCCTCCTTATTTTTGCTTAAAAAAATTTAAATCAGGTATATCTACACAGAACAAGAGATCAGCACATTATATTCTCTCTGAAAGCTGGTCTTAAATTTGCAATCCCATCCTTGGCATGACTTATTATATACTTAGTACTGTAGGGCACTGCAGAGTGATAACAACAGGCCATATGGCTTTTCTAAGGAGCACTTTTTTCATCCTAAATTCTAGAGCAAAACAAAAGGAAAACATTTGGTGCATTTGACTAAGAGTCATGGGGGTATTGGGGAGGTAAATGGAACAGACAAAACTTGAAAATAGAACAGAAACAAGAAATAAACAGAGCATTAGAGAGCCTTTGAGCGGAACTGTGGTGTTGTGAGTGGTGAACAGACTGAATTAGGGACAGGGCAGTTCATCTCTTTGCCCATCAGGTTTTCAGCAGCTGTAGAGCAAGACAGGATCTCTTCCTGGTGTGCTGCAGTGAGCTGGGAGCTCAGTGCTGGTGGGAAGTCATCTTCTCTTTACCTGTGGGTAAAATGGGAACAAAGCACTCATCTTGCTCTCAAGGAGATGAAAGTTTTATTTTGTTTAGTTTTGTTTTTTTGGCATGTCGGGATGCCTCAGGCAAACTGGCCTTACTGTGATGAAAGACTTTCTGTTAAATGTGTGACATTGCTGCGTGAATACTGGCTGATTTCCTCTCATGACCTCCTTGTTTTGGGAGCTGTCTGCTGTGAGGAGGAGAAAGGAGAAGCACCATTCTCGGGGAGACCCTCAAAGTCAGTGCTGAGACAAACAGAGCAGACCAAGGTGCTCTGCAGCTCACCTGGCTTCACCCAGGGGCTGTGGAGAGCGTGGGCTCAGGCAATGTCACGTCTCTGGTGTATCTGTAGCAGCTGCACAGGGGTTGTGCATCCCTGTCCTCATGTAACACTGCAGAGATACTCAAAGATGCTTACAAAAGAAATCCAAATTTGCAATTCCACCAGAATACTGGATATTTCACTGATTATCAAGAGTGAAAGTATGCGTTTACTTTCCATATGGATTTGTGTCTGTTTTCTAACACATGGCTAATTCCTGATGAACTTATGTACTTGGAACCCAACTAATTGCAATTTTTTGGCTGATGTCTGATCACCCATTTTGGAATTCCTCCTGTGACAAGGGACTTGGCTGGGAATATTTGTTGGCTGCAATGGAGAACTTGACTTTGAGCGGTTCACTTGGTAAATTACAAGCTGTGCTCCTAATTATAAACACACACTTGTGGGAACATAATCATACAATTCCCTGAGGTATAGCTGGATTGCTGCATCCAGATTTTGAAAGCTAGAGGGTAAGATACTCCGTTTTCTTTAACATTAAATTATGAAGTGAAAGCCGGGGGCCTGAGGTCACATGGATCAATTCATGCTGTGCTAGCAAAATAATGAAAGCCTGCTTTGAAGAAACACAGGAAAATCTGCCTTCCGTATAAAACCTGACCATCAGAGCGGCTGCTTAATTCTTGAATCCTTACTCCTTGTCACAGGGCAAGAGCCCCTGGGGGATTTCAGCCCTGCAGTAAACTGTAATCACAGCAGACAGCTCTTACCCTGCAATAACCTGGCGAAGGCTCCAAGGCCAGGAAGCAGCAATGGCAGCACGGAGGGAAGGCTGAGCTGGGCCAGTGTTTCATTTCTGAGATGGGTAACCACCCCCTGCTCAACCAACAGCTGAAATCAGAAATGCCATTTTATACTGGGTGCTTTTGTGTGAAACACCTCTCACTTCTCTGCCATGGGGCAGTGTGTAAGCTGCCCCTCAGCAGCAGCACTGCAGGCACGGCACTGTAACCTGTGCTTATTTTGCTCTTGGAGCTGAATCCTCTTAGAGCTGCAGTCAGAGCCACTCTGTGCTGCAGCCCATTCTCAAGAGGACACACCACGAGACCAGCATATCCTCTCATATGAGCTAATGATTTGCTTCTCATTCCTCACTTCCTGATATAATCTTATCCAGTGGGACAATGAGGCTGATTCTATTTTTTTCCCCTCAACAAATATTTTGGGTTTTTCCCAACCAATCTTTTTTTTCCCCTGGCTTTGCTCAGCAGAGTGCTATTGCCTCTCTGATTTAATTTTTATTCCTTCAGCTGACACTATGTGAGGACAGTTATCTGAACACTGTTACAAGTCTCATAAACCAGTTTTGCATGGTTGTCTGTCCTCTTAAAACACTACTGATAGTCAGATTGCAGCTTCCCAACTAGGGGTTAGTAATAACCTTCTGGTGTATCCTGGAATCTTGGGTCATTGACTTCCATGCTCAGAGCAGTTTGCAGCACCCAGCTGGTGATGGGACCTGCTGGGATAACAACATGTATCCAGTCTCTTGTCTTTAAGATTTGTGGCTTGTTCTTCCCATCACTTTAGCAAAGACATTGTGAAGAAAAAATGGAGTGCTAGAAACCTAGGATTGCGGGAAGCATTAAGAATTTTGTGTAAAGGCAGCAAAATCAGGTATTTTCTCTTGGGAGGAAATGCTGCTGCATAGTAGGGAAAAAAAATCTAGGTGGCTAAAATATTAATGGAATGTTGCTGCTATTAATGTTAAAATTGTTGAAAGGCTGCATATTAATAAGGACAGTATTTCCTTTAATCTTGTTGGCAAAGTCAGTCTGCTGATTTTCCTGGGAGGTTCTAAACAGATTCACCAGGTTTGTTTTTGGAGCTCTGCCACTTTGGTTATGAACTCCATTTTGCTCTGTGACTTTTCAGAGAGTTTTTGTTTTGTCCATGGTTACATCAGATGAGCTAGCAGATGTTTGCTGTGCTCTTCCTGAGCTGTGAAATTCTACTGAAATTGTTTGGGTATCTATCCAGAACTTGCTTTTTCAGCACCTTAGAAAGAATTACCATAAAGCAAACTGGCCATCATGTTTGTTTATTACACATACATGCACACTTGTATAAAATCCATGTATCTGTTTGCCATGCTTCTGATACATTACTGAACTATCTCAATAAAAAATGCTTTTTACAGTCTTGAAACTGACTTTTATTACTATGGCATTTCCCCTTGCTCAGTGATATATTTAAAAGGGTTTTCATGCCACTGAATTGTATTGTATACAAAGGAAGGAAATGACAACTTTATGAATCTTTTTCCTTGCTCTCTCAGAAAAAACATTTGGTTTTTTCTGTCTGGATTTTACACATTCAAAAAGAAACTATCTCCTGTCACTCATCATTCTGATTGCTGACAAAATTTACTGTGATGTATTAACGCAACACAGCTTAATTATGTACAAGTTCTGAAGTTCAGTAAGTGTTACCATGCCCTTGGTAAAACTTCATGTACTTTGGTAAACCCCTTAAAAATGATGAGGTAATTTATCATGAATACTTAATTTTTTAAAAAAACAGTAACTATTGAGATAGTTCTGCCCTGTATCAGAAGCATGGCAAACAGATCCATGGATTTTATACACATGTGCATGCATGTGTAATAATTTGAAATAATTTATATCTCTGTCTTCTCTATTACATGAAAAAGTAGGCCAAGTAACAAGGTTTTTCATGCTTCACATGTTACCACCTCTGAGTTTATGGCTGTGTGTTTAAATGTCATGCCCAAAGCAGTTACAGTTTTAAGTGTTTAGCTTGTACGTCTCCAGATGCTAGGGAAGCAGAAGCTTCATATAAACCGGTATGGTGGGATTTAATCTCCTTTCTGATTTTTAAGTGCTAATTGGGTATGCAATAGTATTTGCTCCTGCTAGAGTTAATAATTAAACCAAGTGAAATTCCTGTAAAAACTATTAGCAGACTCTTCTGGAGAACACCTGCTTAGGTAGCAGTTTCGTGTTTTCTATGCTTTTGTGTAATTCCATCACCTAAGCAGTGAATCATTTCACACAATCACAGAATGGTTTGGGTTAGAAGGGACTACAAACATCATCCTGTTCTGACTCTCTGCCAGGGCAGGGACACCTTTCATCTTCAGGTGAACACCTCCAGGGATGGGGCAGCCACAGCTTCTCTGGGCAGCCTGTGCCAGTGCTTCACCACCCTCACGGCAAAGAATTTCTTACTAATATCTAAACCTATCTTCTTTCAGTTTAAAGTCCTTGTCCCTCATCCTATCACTACACTCTGATCAAGAGACCCTCTCCAGCTCTCTCAGAGCCCCTTTAGGCACTGGAAGGGGCTCTAAAGTCTCCCTGGACCCTCTCCAAGCTGAAGAGCCCCAGCTCTGTCAGCCTGTCTACATAGGAGACTTTTTAAACTGCATATCTGTTGAAATTCCAAGTTTTTTTTAGATAAATTAACAGCATCATTATTACTTTCAAAAAAGATTATTTAGTTTATGACTTTTATCTCATATTACTTATAATGTAATTACAAAGATTAGCAGACAGAATTTCAAGATGCTCCAAGGCATCCACTTCGTGGGATTGTAATATGAGAGGAGAACCCGCAGAGGGCACTGCATTGTCTCAGATGAGACAGATCTTCCAGAATCGAGAAGGATGTAGGATTTTTTAGGTTTCTGCATTTTCGTAAAATTGCAGTCAGAAAATATTTCTTTTAATGTATATAGCGATAAGAAGAGTTACAGATTGGATGTAAGGTTTACAATCTCTGTTTCTTATATCTTTGAGATGAAAAGGTGTAATCCAAACTATCATGCCATGTTTTCAATGCATTCCTTGTCCTCGCCTTCCTTCCTTCACTCATGCTTGTCTGATCATTTCAGCTGTGCAAGCACTTGGGAAATGAATGTCATAACTTGATAGGGTAAATTCTAAACCTGTTCTGTGTCAGAAGGGGCAATCTGAAAAGCACTAGTATAAAGTGTGCAAAATTTGCTGCCAACTATCTAGAGTGGGACTCGGATTTCAGGTCTGAGCTTTCCTCCCTTATCAGGAGAAGAGTACAATACAGCTCTTCTGCAGAAAGGGATTCATAAATGGAAATTTCTGTTTGTGGTCTTCCAGAGATTAAAATTTGCTCAACTCTGTTTATACAAAACATTTTTCATGGATATAGGGAAGTGATGAAAAGGTTGTGTTCCACTGTGTGTTAGCTGTGGATTTAAGTTAAGCTTTAGGGATTTCAAAATGCAGTCCACAAGTTACTGAGTATTTCTTCAAGTCTTCTTGATGTCTTTGTTTAGACTAAGGGTTTCCCTGACCTACTGGTGCCCCAGAATTGCCTTATACATTTTCTTTTTCTGCAGATGATTATAATAGAATTTGCTTTCTAGCTCTATTTTCACTAATGTGTAGATTGGTGTCTGAAATGCAGTTATGTCTCTTAGTTATTATTGCATGCTCAATCTTCTAATCATGTCCCTTCTCATGCAACATTTGCAAAACAGGCCTCAAGATCTGTTCTTGTTATGAAGTGATGCTTTACAGAGAGCAGTGAGCAATGACAAAGAATTCCACTGGTTGTGAATTGCTCAGCTAGAAAATACAGAGAATAATGTGCCTTGATTTTTATCTTGGCTCTTCTAGTTCTTTTGTATTTTGAGCAATCTGTCTTCTAGTTCTTTAATTGGGGGGATACTGTGTGACAATGACAGATGTTTCAGAGGCTCTGTGTCTGGTCACCTCATACTTCCACTGCAGTGTTGCAGTTTTTCCTTCCTGTAAAACTGGGCAGAGGTAGTACCCAAGGGAAAAAAAAACAATAGCAGAATGAGAAAAGCTAAGAAGTATTGATCAGATCTTGCTTTAGAAGGGCTTACAAATGATCTTCACCCTTCAGGCTTGTAGCCAAACTTTCATCCTTTGCTTCTTAGCCCCAAGCTGACAACCCCTCCTGGAGTGCAGGAGAAAAGCTGATAATTGCCATGTGATCAGACCTTCCTGCTACTCGGTATTTAAAAAATGCTATTGTCCTTTATGCATTTCTGCCAAGGGGACTCAAGACAGGTGAACAGACTCCTGTTCTCTCCCCTTCTCTTCCAGGAGAATTATTCAGCTGTCAAGGAAATTTATTTGGCAGAGGACAGTTCCTGTTCAAGTCTTCTAAGGTTCATTGGGCTGGCACATCCTGATGAAGGGGAGTTTGCTTCTGGCTGGACCTGCAAGCTGACACCTGAAAATTGTATTAGAAAACATGTTAATCATTGTATGGCAGAGAGATGGCAGCCACCTGTATCTGAATGCTTTCACTGGACAAAAAGGAGACTCAGCATCAAGTGCATAGTTTGGTTCTCTGATTCTATGCCAAATGCGACCTGTATTGGGACATTATAGTTTCCTTAGTACCGCATGGATAGACCTCTCAGAAAAGGGCTAACTGTCACAGAAATCATATTTTCAAAAATGAAAAATCAATTTTTGCCTGTGATGCAAAATGTTAGCTATCACTTTATCTTGGTTTGCAGAATTAAGTTGGAGCAGGGTGAGCTATAAAGTCATGGAAAAAGCTAAAAGTCCTGACAGTACCAAAAGTCCTTCTGCCACTTTAGAAGTAACAGGTATGACAGCAAAGAAAATGCAAAAGGTCCTGTCTTTGTTCCTGCTGTGGAACCTGTCTCCTTAATTCCTGCCTTGTCTCTGAGTTCCTGCTAGTCATCATGAAAGGGAGAGGTGTCAGCAGCTCTGCAGAATGGTGATTGAGACCTGCAGACCTTTGTATTTCCTCTGCAAAAGAATGCATTTAATTCACATCCCATAGAAGGCAAAGCAATACTAAAGCACTTGGGGAAGGTAGATTTGTTCAGATCACTCAGAAGATGACCCGGAGCTTTCAATACCCCTTTCTTGAAAACCCCTACTGACTACTGACTGACAGTAATTGTTCTGTGTGAACTGAATGGCAGTGATGTGTATTTGGTTTTGCCTTGTGCAAAGTGTGGAGAGCACATCAACCCTCATATAGAGGTGAGTGGGAAAAAATATCTGTCAGATAGGAGATGGGGTTTGCTTTGCTGGCTAAGGCAGCACAGACATTAAAAATGAAATTAACTGGACACTGTACTGATCAAGGACCTCCCATGTAAAGATTCAAACATACTCCTATTTTTGAACATTCTTGCTCTTGAACTGGGAATTCTGGATACACACTGTGCATAAAGTGGAGATACATGTGCAGTTTTAAAAGCATCAGACTTGAAAGTTCTGGCAGTTCTTCTAAAACTTCTCTTACAAAGTTTCCAGCTAAACTTTCCTACACCAAATAAACAGGGATATAGATAACCTATACCAGTGGCCCAGATCTAGCAGCACTTGAGACCTTCTGTCTCTGTCTGCCCACCCCTTCCCTGAGGTGGTTCTCCAGGTACCAGGCAGTCAGCTTGTATGGTATGGACAGGCTCTGTTTTTATCTGACTGTAGAAACAGGAAAGGACAGAGCCATTTACCATAGGTCTTTCCAAAAATAATCACATAGAAAACTAATTCAGCTTGCTAATGAGCAGCTGTCTCTGGAATGCTCCACAGTGGCTTATTAATAAAGTCTACTTACTACAATATACTTACTACAATATAGATTGGATTACAGCAAGGAAGAGCTTTCTGCCAAAATGTAGCTGTCCAGAAAGATTGTATGAGCTGGATATAATCTCTTTGATCAGAACTAGGGCATGTCACTGTCATGAACACCTCTCAACCATAATAAAATATGCCACAGAATCTGTAGTGACCACAAATAATCTGGATTGCTGATTTTGTCAGAGATAGTGGAGTCAGTAAAGTTAGAATACTCTGAGCTCTTCCTGGGCTGGCTGTGTTTGGCATTTGAGATGGAAATTATGATGCAAGATTATTTCCACTTCTTCATTTATTTTGTTAAGTGCCTTAAAAACACATCTGAAAAATTGTGTGTTGTGTTGTGTCCTGAAGACAGTTATAAACCTGTGTAAATGGGTTTGTCTACTGAACCGACACATTTGTAACTGTAGTGCTGCATAGGAACAGGGCTGCTGTGCAGCTGCTGCTATGTGTGTGTTTAAATAAAACCAGCTATTGTCTGTTTGGGCGTATTTATTTGTGTAGCTGACTACATGGCAATTTAAAGCAGATTAGAGGAAGGTGAACACGTTTGTCTCTTCTGATTCATGTGGGAGACTGTCTCAGCAAACAGTGATTATTATTTCACTGAAAAAGATTTTAATACAGTAAATTCCACTTAGTGACAATCTAATGTGACTCTTTGAAATAGCAGACTGTACAGAAACCTGCTGGGAATATTGATAGCGTGGCACCAAATGAGAAGTGTATGCAGTAGTCTGTCAGATACTTTTCTGCTAGCTGACATAGAGAAATGCAGAGCAACCCAAATTCCTTAAGACAGGTTTCTGTATTATGTTGGGATCCTCAGGTTGCCCTTAACCAGCTAAGTAAGGAGCATATTTTCTTCTAGGAATAGGAAAAACATTGAGCTTGTTACAATGTTTTAAATACTGTTTTACCTCCCTGGGGTATGGCTCATTTGTTCTTGTCTGAGGCTCTAATTACAAATTAGAAATCTTTATTTTTAAATGCACTACTCTGACTCCCTCTTGGTCTTTGCTTTATCTGCCACTCCAAATACTCTGGTAATCATATCTGGACAGTATAGAAGCAAAGTGTATTTTCAAATAGTTCAGTTAAGGCCAGTTTAAGGCCAGTTCAACAAAAATATTCACAATCTATTTAATTAAAGAGTTTGAAGTTTGTATGATGACAGTTTCAATTTGGTATGAGGACAGCTTCATTTTCAGGCCCTCCATGATCTGGAAATGTGCTTTATAAAAATCTGTGTTTAGGCTGATGTTGGCACAGATGGTACTGATATGACCATCATGACAAAAGTAGGAGGAACTGTAACTCCATTTTCCATGAGAAAAATAGAACCTACTTAATTTTCCATAGGTTTTAGTCACTCTTTTAATACAAACATCTTATTAAGGACTTTTGTTCTAGTCACATGTCTTGAAATCAAGATAATTGAATAGATTAAGTTATAAATGCCATAATTGACATTTCAATTACTCCTTTTCATTTTTTTGAAGGAAGTGCCTCAGTTTGAAGATGGAAAATCATCTCAAATAGTAAAACTATTTTAAGCCATTTACATTGTGACTACATTGTTTCTAGGAACTAAACTGAAACACAGTCTCATTGATGATGCATTAAATATCTTGGCCAATATATATATAAACAAACCCCCCTAGGAGTGGTACTTACACCTTAACAATGTGTTATAAATGGGGATTAAAAGAAGAAAAATATTCTAACTTTAAGTGGTTTAGCCATTTGCATGAGTCAACAAAGAATATCAGAAAATTACCATTTAAGCAGTTTGGTTTTAATGGCCTTTTTTGTCTCAATTTTATTCCATTCTCTGACCTAAACCTTTAGTTCCCTCTTTAAACAATGCCTTCATTCCAGTGTTACTGTAATGGATTGAAGTACTGAGTCATGGCTGAAGAGAACCCAGACTGGTGCTGGAATTTATTTGGTCTGTGAAAAATGAGGATTTGGGCAGTGATGCAGTAATTATAGCATCTCCTCGAGCTTTCGAATGGCTGCAGACAGACGTGTTTTATACTGCCTGGGAGGCAGGCGGGCACTTCATCAGGGGCTGCTGCTGGAGCCCTGGAGCTGAGGCTTGACTAACGCTTCATTTTTCTTAGGTGCTTTTCTCCAATTCGGCATTGTATGCATGAAAGTGAGATCAGTCTGCTTGGATCAATATCCTCAGTGATGAAGAATCTGTTTGCACTCGTTTTATGTTAGTAACAGTGTAGTGATATAATAGTAGCAGCTATTAACCTTGTATTTACTGTGCTCTTCTCTGGTAATGGCTATGGCACTCCAGCAGTCACTAAAGAGGGGAGGCAGAGACACTCAAACCAATTTATACATTTTTTTCTTTTGTCTTTCCATGGTTTCGATGTGTGAAACACTTGTGACCATTTTGATAAATGCTGTAGTATTAAACCTTGAGCTCTTTCTGTATCTCTTCCTCTTCATCCTTTTCCCCTTTGTAAAAGAGATGAAGATTTATGTTACAAAGGCTACGAGTTTTATGTGTTCCCTCTATATATATATATATATATATATATATTCTGAGTTGTCCTTTATTCTGTAGATGTTCAGAGCATCAATGGAATTAAAATTTCTACTCTGAAAAAAATGTAGCATCACAATACTCTTACTTTGCACTCCAGGGAGCTTCTAATGCTCAGTACTAATACAAATTGCACATATTAGTTTGCAATTTTGCCAAATTACTGCAGTTACAAATAATCTGACTTTCAGTCCTCATGGGACTTCAAAACCTGAACAGAAAAAAAAAGTTAGGAATTTAAAATTATTTTTCTGTTGAAGAAGATAGAAGCAGACGTAATTAAAGAAGATAATATGGACTTCACTTTTGGATTAATTTGGATTAATTGAATGACAGGCAAGAGAGAGCTTTCCCCACCCCAAACACTTCAAATTTAAATTGTGAAACAATGCTCTGGAGCATTTTTCAAGCTTATGGCTGTCACCAGTAGGGGTAAAATATAGCTGGTGACAGTTATAAATAGTGCAGGCTGTATTAATGCTCTGTACTGTGCCATGATTTGTGCTATAAGGAAGGTGAAACTCAGATTTGGCAGGGGGGTGATTTTGAATGAAAGGTTTAAGAAAGCCATAATTTAAAAAAAATACTGTATGCCTGACATTATTATTGTCTAAACATAAAGATTCAGCTCTGACAATTGCAAGTTGATATAAAACCTCATTTAGGGAAGAGTCAGTGTTTGCGACAGATCCCTGGTCAATATTTCAGTGTCATTTCTGTGTGCTCAGAGCAGCTGCTGTGATTGCAATCACACAGCCCTGGTTTTCTGCCCCAAACAACAGTCACAGAAGAAAGGTGGGTGCTCACAGCAGGTAACAATTAGCAGAGTGGCTCTGAGCCAGCCTAACAAATCCAATACTCTTCTGTGACCTACGGCAGCACTGGGTTCTCCTTCAGTAATTTTCCTTGCTTTCTGACTTTCATCAATACCAGCTTACAGCACCAAGGCTAATTCCTTCACATGTACCCTGTTGGTCTGACTGTCATCTTCTATAGAATGAATATATATTCTATAGAGTATAGAACTCTTTTCTGGCCACAAACTATTCTCACCAGTTTGTATCTGCCACCCTAAAAGCTATATTTTGGGAAAGTGAGGATCAAGAAGAAAGGTCTTTGTGAGGACCAAACAACAAATAAAAATCAACATATTTACAAAATTGACTGTCTTTGTTTACCTCTACTATCAGATGCACAATTAAATTATAAAAAAACATAACTTTTTGATTTATTTTAGGTGTGATGGTGCTCCAGGGCAGACAGAGCTTTGAAGTGGACATGCCTAGACAGTCTTCTGAGTGAGGTGCCCAGAATGCCCAAAAGGCTTTAAACCTCAACCTTCTAAAATGTTTTATTAGAAATAAACTCAAAGATTTAATGTTTGAAACAAAAATATCTGAAAATCCCAGCACAGATGGAGCCTGAATTGGAGTTTATATGGAATTCAGTCTTGGCAGCTTTATAGATTAAAACTTTGTATTGTCTAACTCAATAAATTTTGGCACCAGCAAACTCTGCTCAGTTCCCATTAGTCCCTGGGAAGTTCTGCCCTGAACAGCTCCTTCTTCCCTGTTTCTTTCTGTATTTCTGCTGAGGTATTTGTCTCTTTCCCCTGCTGCTCACATCACTGTGCATCTCCCTGGCTCCTGTCTGCCCTTTCCTCCAGTGGGCTCCAACAGGGGATGTCTGTAAGATCTCAGTACTTTCAGTTGCCACTTCTGATATTTGTTATGAATTTGTAGCATTTGTGTCTTAGTTGATAGGAAACTCAAACTTAACAGGAGCATTGGGAATATAGTAAGGCTTGCAAACGGATTTCACGTCAGATGAAGACTAAGGGAAAATTTACGGTGTTAGACTTCAAGTTGCTGGATTCAGAGAATGTTTAATTTGTATTTGCAATTAAGCCAGGAGTTATTTTCATGAAACTGCTATTGGGTAATTGATGGCTCTTTCATGAGAGCTAAGATGACAGCACAGGTGCTGTATAAATCACCAGCACTAATGTTTGTATTACATTATAGTAACAGTACTGTTCTTGATTAAATCGTGGGCTTTGCTCTTGCTGCTAGAGAACCAAGAGAAGTCTTGGTGCTGATTTGGAGAGGCTGTCAGCACCTCATTCACAGAACACAACCTGACTGCTCTCAAGGGGTTTGCAGTTCTTACAATGGAAAAAGTCCTTTCAGCATAAATCAATATTCCATAGCTGTGGAAAGCCTTAGCAAGGCAAATAAATAGTTGCTCTATTGCCATTTTCTGCAATCACTGAAGTGCTATAAACATTAGCTGCTTCAGAAATGAATGACATAATAAGTGGCTCAGTTAATGTAGTTATCTAATTAGGTTGGGTATGAAAGCATGCTTTAACTTCCCTAATTATCTACCTACTGGAAAATGAACAGTTAACAAAATGTTAAAAAGGTTTTTTTTCCCACAAGAAATGCTAATATAAAAGACTGTCCTTTCCTGCAAAAATCTTTCTTGGGAAAGCAGCTACCCATAGGTTGTGGGTGGAGAACAAACTTAGTATTCTAAGGGCAAGTTATGCAGACTGAGACAATATCATTTGCATGAAAGTACGGATGTTCATGCTGGATTAAGTGATCTTGGAGTGGCTTTTGCTTGATTTTCTGATATTTTTAGGACTTTATCCTTGTTATATTTGGCAGTTTGATCTAATGTAAGTTAGTATCTCAGAAAAAAAAAAGTATTAATGTTAGCCCTGCTCTAACAAGAAGTTGACCTATAGAGCTTCTTTCCAAAAAACATTTTTCTAGAACAAAAAACCATAGATTTCCAAAGGTTTTTCCTGCTAGAATTTAACAGGAATTAAAAATTATTAGGGCTTCTATTTTGTAGGGAGGTATTCAAGTCTTCTGCAGTTTTGGTTTCTTGCAAGATGTATAGGATGCCAAAATATTGGCTATCAAGGTATCTCACAGTGCAGAAAGGCATCTACTGGGACTGGAGAACTGATAAAGGCAAAAATCTGTGCCTGAGAGGTACAGAGTCACAGTGAAAACAGGCAAATAGAGACTCACTGTCAATCCAGCACCTTATCCAGTAGTAAATTCATGTAGCATTCATGTTACACATTTAAAATACTCTTCTTCAATCATCCAACACATCTGGAAGTGATTTAGGAGTTCTGTACACTGCCACAGCCATCCTGTCCGTACTCTTCTGGTTGCATTGCATCCCTATTCCCTGCCCTTTAGGAGACCCAGTGTGCTCTTAATTCCCTATAAAGTAGTCTGAAATTAACATATACATTGTATGTGCAGTAAACCATTTATTAATTCTTGTGACAACAATAAAGCATGTTTATTTATGGGGGGAAGAGCTGTAATTTCTTTCTCCAAATTAAAACCTCTCCTTTCCCTTCCTCTTCTCTCCTTTGTCCTTCTTTCTCTCTTCTCAATGGGAAAAGATCTCTTTTCCATGGGAGTAAAATATTTTAAAATCTCTATAAAAAGCACCAGAGCTTCTAATTTTGTCTGGTTGCTTCAGACATTAGTAATGAAGTCCTGGCAGCATCTAGTTAGGCAACAAGTATGTATTTTAACATGTCTGGTGAGGAAATGAATGATACTTTTGAGAGGAGCCCTTCCCTTGATGCTCATTTGGAACTCTGGGCTTTAATGTGATGGGACAAAAGCATTACTGAAGGCACCTGGATGCTCAGCATGCTCCTCGTTGGCTTTTCTGAAGTGTGTTTCTATCAAAATAGTAACAGTGACAGTAATAACGAGAGATGTCTGCCCCCCGCGCAGGGATGACGCCCTGGGAATCTCCGCTCAGGGAGGCACATCCTGGCTGCCAGGTTTATTGCAGGAAACCAGGAAATGCTGTCAAGAGCTGGGACAGATGGGATGGCAGGGAGGCAGGCAAGCGGGCTGGGAGCCAGGAGGCTTCGGTCATTAGAGCTGACTAAACTGACTTGCCCTTGAAAAAGTTTTCTGGGTTGGCATTTTTTGATGGAAGATTTTTGTCTCTGTCTGTTGAGGAATGGCACCACTTTTGAACAATGAACACCTTCCCTGCCAGGCTGGATTTGTCACCTCACTTTCTCTGATTCTTAGATTGGGCTGCAGGACAAAGACAGATTCCTTCACTGGGGAGAACCACGAGGTCTGACATGAATTTCTCAGCAAAGGGCGCCTCTGCTGAGGCCTTGGGAATCCACTCCAGATGACTCAGGTAGTTAGAGCATTTCATGACTACAAAATCTACAGCTGTGCCCACTCAGTTCTTAGCTAGACCAGACTAAAGACAGACTAGTTGAGCTCATATTTTCTAGTTTCACTCTGAAAATGCCTGAATTATTTGGGTAGATTTTAAGGAATAAAAAAATTACTGCAGTCTAGCAGTACCGTGTGAGATTTCTGCAGTTTGCGCATGGAAGGGTCCCTAAAAACATCCATCTTGGTGTTTTGGGTTTGCAGATGCTCAAGAGGAATGATATTTATTGTTCCATTCTGTGGCACTGACCCCTTAATGAAGCCAACTCTTGCCCCTCAAGTGGAGGGACTTATATCCTGTTTCTCAGAAAAAATTGTCTTTATACATTTGTGTATTTGTATATTTATTTTTGACAGATCTCGTTATAGAAGCTGTCTTGCTTCCTTTGCTTTGCTTTTTAAGCATGGAATTTTGATTACACCCTTGTCTTCTCAAGTCTGAAAAGCCATTTACAGTATTGTTGACATGTCAGATGTAATGTCTTTCTTCTGCTCTTCAGAGACTCTACCAAGGGGATTGTATTTGAGGGAGATGAAGATTTTCTGATGATCACTTTTAATATAGGCAGATGAACAGAATTCTAAAATCAGCTTTTATGTTTGACCTCAGGGGAAAAAAGAACAATATATACCATGATGGTTGAATATAATCAATCTTCATATACTTTCTTGTTTATTTTGTCTCTCCCTCCTTAATTTATTAACATCATTATGTATTTATGTGAGGAAACTTATTGAAAATATACCGGTTTCTGCAAATTTTCCAGTGAAAATTATTTTCTGTGTCATGGTCTACATCACCTTAGGCCATTATGCAAGTTTTTCTAATTGAAATGTGGGTTATTAACCAGACAAAAACATTTTTCTATTTTTTTTCAACATACTTGGCAACGCCTACTAACCGCACAAACCAGACAGGTAGAAAGTAAGATTTGAAAACTTCCACCAAAGCAAGAGAAGGCTGGGATGTCTTAGGAGAGTGCTGGGATGTCTCCTCTGCACTTTTGTGCAGTGAGGAGCACAAAGGGCTGTACAGCCCTCACCATTCCAAAGGGAGCTGCTCATCCAGGCATGGTGAGCACAGCAACGCTGCACACAGATCACCTGTGCACACCCACAGCAAACTCCTGGGGCAGGGGTCCTGCTGGGAATGTGCAAATGGCTGAGTTTGGACACCAGAGGCAGCTCTGATATTTATACTTTTTAAAAGCCTTTTTCCTAATACAGATTTTCTGCTCTGGTCCACCTGAGGTTTGATTTATAACTTAGTCATGTCTTAATCATTGAACAGGAAATCTGCAGTATTTGCTTTAACATGTGGTGTGACTGCTACAGACCCTGAACTAACAGAAAGGGAATTTTCTAGATTAAATAGTAAAATGGAAAACCTTGGAGAGTGCTTGGGGTTAGTACAAATACTGTTACAGTAGAATGAGGCATTTTCAGTCTTTCAAATAGGAAAAGTCAAATGAACAGTGATTGTCAGTAGACGATTCTCTGCTTGCTTTTCTGCAGAAAGATTGATTTCCTTCTGATGGATCAAAGAAAAAATCCAATATCTTCATAGTAACGGCTAAAAGAAAACAAGGAAGGAAAAGAACATTAAATTGCCAAACTTTATGTTCCTTCGGGATCAAGGATCATTGAGTCATACAAAGAGGCATTGAAACAGCAGAATGTAGAAGTTCTCTGGAAGAAAAATAAAGCCACAGGGATTTATTTTCCCCCCTCTGACAAGGTCAACGCAGACATTCTCAGAATTACCCATGCTGCTTCTGTGTAATTTCTCCATGAGAACTCTTTTAGGTTCAGTGAAACAAAGCAGCATTAAGTGCAGCGCTATGAAAATATTTTTGCTTATGGAAACATGAATTTTTCATGAGTAAATATAATGTAAAATGTCACAGTAAAATGATGCTTGTTGCAATTGAGGCTGGGTGCTATACTGCTTTCCATGCAGCAATGGCAGTTTTATACCACTTGTGTTAATTGCTCTGTGAATGCGTGGCCTGTACAGAAATGGGTGCTGCATTCTCTCTTTTTCAGTGTGATTATTTTCATGGGGCCATGCAGCTCTAGTCTGTTCCCTGGGCTACTGCTGAGAGAGCTCCAGAGAGTCAGTCACGTTTCTACTGGATCTTAGCATGGAGAGAGGGCTTTGGCTGGTGGAGGTGGGAAGGCATACTGCCAGCTCCCTTGTGGCCACCAGGGTGACCAGGGCTGTCCGGAGAGCAGGCTGTGCTCCAGCAGGGCAGTCGGGCAAGCAGGTCATTTAATTTTGGTCTGTCCATTCTGGCAGGTCTACACCTTTGTGCCTTAAAAGGTTACCTTGGTCTAGTTTTCCATATGTTTCATTTTAATGAAATCTGGCTCTGTAAATCAGAGACCTTTGGTGCCTTTTGAAGTGGTGAAGTAGCTCTGCCCTGAGATGTTGGCCAAGTCATAAAGCACTCAGAGCTAATATGTCCAGCAATTTATAAACTCATTCTTAAAAAAGAAGGGAAATGGAAGAAAAGCTGCCTTTGGTGAAATGTCCAAACAGACAAAATGTCTAATACCATCCTACTTTGGTTTTTCCAGCATGTGATGGTGGGAGGATTTAGGACAATGTTGTTTCAGCTCAGAAAAATAGGTAGTAGCACAATGCAACAGATCTCAGATGGAAAAAACTCCACTGAAACAGAGCTTTGGCATATGTAATTTTCTGTTTTGAAGGTTAAATATGTGTAACCACTGTAACTGAGGGAGTCAGTGAGCACAGACTGTCAGATTACAAAAATCCTCCTGTAATCCTCCTATCCAGGGTAAAACAAGCAGGCCCAGCATCCTGTTTCCCCTCCTACAAAGTAGATTCTTAACTTCCTTCTTGGGCTGCATAAATATGCAAGGGTATGAATGGAAACAGAAACAGTCTCTGCAGAAATATACTACTTTTTTTGAACTATAGCTATGATCCTCAAGGCATTGCCAATGTCACAGGATTTGGGTTTGTGCTGAGATTACTTGGCTCCTTTGTTTTCGTGTTCTCATTCCATTTCATAAGAAATTCAAATGTCTTTCAAAATAGTTATTTCCACAGCTCTGTGTTTTTAAATTGGAACTGATAAGCCAAGTAACTGTTGGGGATTAGGCCGACATCAGATTCAACATATATTTCAATTTTTCCTCTATGCACTTGCATTCTAAACTTGCAGCCTTTCCTCCTGGATAACACACATTATCTTCTATGTTCTTCTGATTAATACCAAAGATATATTTATCTCCTTCATATCTGAATTGTTTTGACTAATTATGTTGCACATGCAGGTATATTTTACCTCTCAGTATGCCATGAATAGGATGTCAATTACTTTTTCTAAACACCTACTTTAGTTTGCTCTAGTGTAGAGCATTTAGCTTTGCTTTGCATTTGAATAAATGTTATAAAAGTTGGAAGAATGTTGATGACATTGAACATTTTAGCTCCAGGGTTTGACACTATAAATCTGGTTAAAATCTAAACTCTTTAATGTTTCTTTATCTGTACTGACAAAAAAAAAAGAAAAAAAGAAAAAAAGTAGTGTGGGCTGAAATTCTAAATGCTCTCTGAAATGCAGCAGTGCAGTGCTGTTGCTTTTAGCTACAATCCCTGCCTGTTTAACTAAAATAATTTTTGTTTCTCCTATAGCATTTTTCAGACTAGTGATTGAGAACCTTTTGGAGTAACTGTGTAACCCAGCAGGAGGTTATTCAGATCCTGTATTTACTATTGGTTTTTATGGTTACAATTGCTGACAGGCTCAGGGAAGACTGGTGACTGCTTTGTAGTTTTTCTTTCCAGCAAGACCTGCAGTGTCAAGCACCACATGCCTCTCTCCTAATCACAGGGGCGTGCTGCTGCAGAGCTGTTCTTATCATGTTTTCCCTCCCAAGCCTAATAAGGAAAGTGCCAGGTGCCAGATTTCTCTATTGTAAACTAATGATTTCTGATTTGACAAGCGGAGATGAAAGTTAAATATTTTTTAGGCAGTGAGGGAGTTCAATACCCTGCTTGTTTGACATTACTGAGGCATTTTGCTGATGGCATTTCTGCATGCTAACTGGTCTAATGTGCAAATGTTTGGTGAAAATCTACAGAAACATTTGTTTTTTTTAGAATTGAGTCTCAGGCTCTCTCAGTCATGGGCGTTGTTGGCCCATATGGGAAGAGGAAATGGTGCTCAACCCTAGGGAAGCGCTCTGAGCTCGTTGGGCCCAAGTGTTGTGGTGGACACAAGTATCAGCATTCCTCCCATTGGGGCAGCACAGAATGAATACTCCTGTACAAAAGGTGTTGGGACTTGATCAGCATGTACTAGACTGTTAAGTGACAACTTGGTGGTGTTTTCTGGTATCAGTCCTTTCTGATTATCCATCAGGTGGATTGAATTTCCAAAGTAAAACCAGGCAGTTTTAAACAAACAGAACAGAATTCTGATTAAATTTTTGTATATAATTTTAAAGTATTTCTGGTGAAATCCACATTCTTAATTCTGCAGGCTGTAACTGTTATTTGTAATAGGTACAGTGTAATGAAGGAGGACGTGCAGTACAGTTTTTCACAGAATACAGCTTGGTAATACAAGTACTTCAAATGCATTTTTCATATTACTCTGTGGGGTTTTTTTTTAAATGGAAGTTGTTGGCGTCACATCAGCCTCTGGTGTTTTGTGGCGACAAATATGGAGAAAATAGTAATAAACCAAGTTTTTAAAAAAATTGAAAGTGCTAGTAGAACTTAATTACTGGCAGAGGGCAGCAAGAAGAAAACTGACTGTCAGATGAATAGCTCCCCTAAAGGTTTTAATTTTTAATTATAGATTAAAGAAAGCCTTTGCTGAGTTGCCTAAGATCAATATGAAATACAGACCATTCATCCACACTACAGTGCACTAGTGGCACAGTTATAAATATTCGTAAAGAAAATGAAAGTAATATAAAGAGCCCTATTTTCTGAGAACAATAGTTTCAACCTCTGACACTTCTGTATGCTATGGTGTACTGCAGACTATCCAGAAACAGTGGCCATGTTCCAGAGGTCTAGAAGTACGCAACAGAAGGAAGGTGTAATTAATGATTGCGTATATTCATCATGACGGAATTTTCCCCAAAGGTTCCCTCTGGTGTATTTTTGCCTGGCAGGTGAGGAGCTGCAGCGTTACATAATGATGTTTCCAGAGTGCAGTGCCTGGCACAGCCTGGGGAGCACAGCTCACTTCAGTGACACAGGGTTTTTGTCTGAACTGTGGCATTTTATTTCTTCGCTTAATTTTTGCTTGGATTTAGTTGCTAAATTACTGACCTTTATCTTCTCTGAGACTGCTAATCTGAACTTAATAAATTAATAATTCATGTATTGAATTATAATGTTTAACATAGCTAACAATCGTGCTATTCTGTATGAAAGAATGAAATCAGAATCAATTTTAGTTTAGTGAACCTTTGATTCTTTTGTGTTCTGAATAATGCTGAGATGGGTACAATTATTTTAGTTTCATACTTAGATAAGAGCATTATGTTGGGTTTTTTCAGATTCCCTTCCTTTTGACATGTGAGGTAGGGTTATCTGGGTTATCTCCATTGACAATTTTCTGAAATAAACCATCTGTAACCAAGGGAGACACCCGGTGAGCTGCTGCGTGGCTGATGTGAGCTCTGCCTGCGCTGTCTTTGTGAAGATTTGCTCTGAGCTCCTGGAACTGCAAGCTCACTCACTTTGCTGTTCACAGGTTCACAGAGGTGCTGACTTGATAGCTCTTGTTTTATGAAAGCCAAGAGGATTTAAAGTTATACTGATGGGAATGAGGAACACGTAGCACTGGTGCCATTTGCTGCAAATGCCAAAGATAATAAAGGGGCCTTCACTGAGCCTGGCTGTGGAGGTATCTAATTCACTACATAATTGATTAGTAACAATTACCTTTATAAATCAAATTAACAAGACTATACCAATGTTCTTTAAGTTACCCATCATTCTGTCAGTACTGCTGGTTAATGCCACAGAAATATTGTCTGTTTTTTCTGGTTTATATGTCAGAACACAATGTCAGAAACTAAATCATGACTGAGGCAAACTGTACCTTATGAGAGAGTTTCAGAAGGAAGCTCATCACCTGTATAAAACTGCAGAAGAAAATATCTTGTGGCAATGAAGTCCTTGAGTGAGACTGTGTTAGAATATGAAAAATCCTGAAGTGCTGATGTGGGGGCATGGGGTGGATGGTGTTGTCTTCAGCTTGTGGAGCTGGCAGGGAGAACAGGGCACACAATACTGTGAGAAGCACACTCAGAGTGGCTGAGGTTACTGGTGGGTAATCTGTTCCCTCAGGTGCTCCTTTCTGGGAATGCCCTCTCCCACAAATATCTTCTAAAAGATGGAAGCTCCTAGAAAGTCCATGAAAGAGAACAGGTCTGTGCCTTTCCATATGCAGCCTTTAGAGAAATGTTGAGTAATGTTCCTTGTATTTTACTTTGTACCCACTTTAATTGTCAAAAATGTGAAAACTTCTTTGCACTTGCTACCAGCACAAGGAACTTGTGTGGAAAGAGGGGGCTTGTTTTGCAA
This sequence comes from Parus major, assembly GCF_001522545.3. Lineage (NCBI taxonomy): Eukaryota > Metazoa > Chordata > Aves > Passeriformes > Paridae > Parus > Parus major. The sequence goes on from NC_031779.1 coordinate 7,430,557, forward strand.
AAATTGTTGAAGTCAGCTGTTTTGACAGGTTTCTTGGGGTTGCTCTTCAGCTGTTAATATTCTCGAGAGAACGCCAGAATTGCTCATCTTTCAGCAGTGGGAATAAAAAGCTTTTCACAATAACTCTGGTTTAGCAGGCACACATTGTTTATGAGCTCTTTCCCTGTTGCCTGCAGTTAGCTGAAGGAGGTGTCTGGGCTGTTATGATTCTGCCTGCAGTGTTTTTCACTGCATGTTGCTGTCTAAAAGCACCAAAAGCAGAGGGCTGCAGGACATACTTATACCAGGGAGAAAGTTGCAAGAAATCCCGGTATTATTTCAGCACTGGATGTTATAGAAAAATATTGTTTGAGGTTATTGTTGCAGAGGAAGAAGTGAAGTTTAAAGGTGAAAACTAAGATACAAACAGTGGATGCAGCTGGCAAGAAGCATCTGGTCATCAGCCAAAGCATCAGACTGCAATAGATACAAAGTGACATTTCAAGGTGAACAAGTTAGTCTGGCTCTAGCATTAGATAGCTCCAAAGTCTGCATTCAAGAAAGAGCATTGAAAGAATTCTATAAGAATTTTTCTTTGTAACTCTTTGTAGCTGTACACATCTGAGAGACCAGTGAGTCAAGGAGAACTTCAGTGTGTGGCTGTGGAGAGACTCCTGAGTGGTGTTCTGCAACCATTCTGTCTGTGGGTGTGGGAGTTTCCCAGGCTCCTGGGAGTGCTGCACTGACCCTGCCATGAGCATGTGTCCACCCTGAGTTCACTTCTTTTGGCCTTGCCAAGCTCTCTGGTATTAAGATAACTGAGACAGAGTCATTTGTAGCTAAGCAATGATACTGCTCCTAACTCCAGTGCCCCCTATCAATGGCCTTTCTCCTTGCTGTGACTTCTATTTTGTATGCATACCGTTGGACAATGTACATTATCCCAAATATTTTAGAAATTAATGTACTGTATCAATATTTTAAAGAGCTCTTATGTTTTTGAATGTCATTGTGAAAGGAGGCATAGGAGGCAGGAGTTGGAAGAGGTTTGGGCTGTCTGCCCATTTTGGTCACAGGTGTGCTGTATGACCTTGGCCCACCGTGTAGAATTGCCTCAAGCTCAGACCCTTTCTTGTGCTGGGAGTAGCTCTGATGACTGCAGAGAAGGCTTCACATGCTGTGAGATATTATTCGAAGCAGTTGAGTGCAATAATATTTATATTTTAATATTTTACTTTAATATTTTTACGATACTTTTGTCTGTAAATAATTTATTTCCTTCACAGAGGTGCTAGAATTAGCTGAACATTTCACATTCATAAATGAGAAGCCTCTTGCTCTAGCAAAGTGGGTTATTGCTGTGTGGAGAAGGAGAATTTGAGATCTAAGCAGAAGTGTTTCAGTAGAGTGGTTTGCATCAAATCTAAGTAATTCCAGTTTCACTACCTGCAAATCAAAACCTTACAGTGAAATCCAGCAGCATGTGGGGGCCAGGCCTTTTCTGTTGTGGGGTCAAAGGGTAAAGTAGAATTTCATGGCATTTCCTGGGGTTCTTTTCCTTTTGCAATGTGATAGGTGTTATTTTCATTAAATATATTATTAAAACTCGAACAAAATCACAAGTCTGATAAATGTAATTATGTCCAATCTTGCATGTTTTTTGTTGAAAGGTAGGAGAGGTCAGAGTTTGATTCCAAAGCTCTCTGTACCAGTAGCAAGGCCTGTACTGTACATGGATTTTTAAAGCAACCGCAAAGGATGGACAGAAGAAACACAAATCTCAAAACAACAATGGAACTCACAAGGCTTGAAGGAAGAAACAAAGAAAATAAATTGCTCTGTAACAACTGTATTTGCAATTCACATCCTGTAACCAGTACTTCTCTCTATGCCTTCCCACTCTAGGAATTAAACTTCACAGATGTCAGAGTCTTTGCTTTCTTTATGGTTTCTCTGACCAGCAATTTAAAGTCCTGTTTCCCAGGACTGAGCCATTAGGAGTAAATGTAACCCCTTTCTTTAATGGAAATATTTGAGTGTGACTGAGAGCACCTTCTGGTTTTGCTGGTGCTTCACGGGCCATAGTTTAGAGAGAAATCAGAGCATGTTTTACATCAAGAGACATTGTGGTCCTTCCAGTAGTGAGACAGGTACAGAACAGTAAAATTAATTTTGATCTAGAAATCAGGGTATACAAGTCTGAACCACAAAAAGCAGAGAGATACTCTCAAAGAAAAACGTGGTAGGAATTTTATACAAGGAACAGGAAGATATTTCAAAGTCATAGGGGAATTTAAGCTGTCAGGAGGTAATTGTAAAAATTGGAGTTGAGCCAGCATGCAAGGACTGGTGTCCCTGACTTTTACAAATGGCTCTATGAAATCTTAATGATGAGAAAATGCCAAAGACTCAGGCTTTATTCATTAGGCAGAACATTATCTCTTGATGTTTTCCAGGAGATCTTGTTGGTTATTTGCTCTCTCAATAAAAGAAACATTTCTATGAGTCACTAGCATAAATCCATCTAACACCTCTGGTTTTGTGGAAGATTCCCATTCAGACTATTTCACTACTATAGAATTTGAGATCAGAAATTAAAAAAAAAAGTACAATTTGCAAAATTGGAGAAATGTAGAAGCTGCCTTTATTATAAGTATCCCTAGTTTGATTTTGCAGAAAGTTTAAATCCTTTCTGGTGCTCTCTAGAGTGAATGTGGATTGGTAAACTGTCATCCTGTTATATTTGTAGATCAGCTGAGATGGGAAGTCAAATCTGATTTTCTTGTAGTATCTTCTACCAATAGACTTGATATGCAGTCTTACTGAAAAAGGCCATTATCCATTAGTCTGTATGGTTCCATAGGAAAACTTGCTCTCTGAAGAGTGCTAGAAGCAATTTAAAAAGTATTCCAAATTGTGTAGGTTTTTACTTAGATCAGAGGTCTAAAGACATAAAATTAAACTGTGGAACATCTCAAACATTTGTTGCAACTTTTGTCAAGAGTAGACTCTCTGCTGCAGAGCTTTAAAAGAAAATATTATAAATCTTATTTCCTGTAACCTCTTTTTTTTTCCCCTGAGCAGCATGGCAAATATAGTAATTTCATCATGTGTTCGTCCTGCAGAGCATGTGTAAATTTAAATAAATGTAATAGAGGTTAGGATGTGGCTGATGTCACTTGGACTGCTCAGTACATATTGACAAAAATGTGACAATTCTATAGGCAAATTCTGATCTATCATATCCTCTTAGACTGTGGCCATGATATCAATGGAAAAAGGGTTATGTTTGATCAATTGTGACCTACAGCAGGAGCCTTGCCTGATGTATTGGTAAATTTCAACCTTTTTTCTCTTATGGACCACTATTGGTTGAATTTAGTTTCTTGTATTGCAAGTTTTAACCTACTGATAATAGGCTTTCTGCGTTTTGCTTATTGCAGATCTTGTATAAATATCTCAGAGCTTCTGCCAAGGATCCACGGATCACCAGACTGAACCCTTGGGTTCACACACAAACTTCTGTTGGATGGGTGTCATCCTTGTTTGGACTGAAATGTTTTACAGCTCGCTGTGTGAGTGTGTCCTGCATTAATAGAGTCATAAAAGAACAAGGGAATAGGCAAGTAAATCCTCACTCAACTTTTTCAGGCTAAACCTGTAAGTGTCCTCATTCTCTCAGTTCTCTCAGTTCCACCCAGTATCACCTACAGCGCTTATTTCTGACTGCTGCTTCCACTGACTGCTCCAAATATGTAAAGTGGTTTAAAACTGATGACTCCTTTATGCCTCAAACATTGAATAAGCTTTCCACTAAAACAGATGACTGTGGAGCTTTATAGTAGGGATATGTTTTGATGCTTAAGTTTGCAAGAGTTATGCTCTAGAACTCTGTGTATAAACTGTTGCAAATAATGTTACTCCTTTGTTTTAAAGCTCTTATTCAAGAATATTGCATTGTTGCATTTTATTGTGCTGAAGGCAGAAAAATTAGGTAGTGCTTTCAGTTGAAAACACTGGTTTATTTCAAAGTTTTATATGTATAATATATTTTTAAAGCAGTGAACTTGTAATTGCAAGATATGGCTTTCAAGTCTTTTTCACACAAGATACTCTTCCAAGAGCTGGAGGGATAGTGATTTTCACTCATTTCTCTGTGCACTTCAGCTCCAAGGCACCTGTATATTAAAATTTAAAGTGTTTTTTCCTTAGGAGACAAAGGAAGGAACATTTTTGAAAAAAATCAGCATTCACTAAGTCTCTATAAATAGAAATTAAATAATGCAGGTGAATATATTACCTCTTTCTGGACATAAAAAAAAGGGTCAGAAAGGCTAGAAAGACAGCAGAAGGGTGGAGAAAGGGCAGAGATGGGGGAACTATGTGAGGCTGTGTACTGTAAATATATATATATATATACTATAATTTCGAAGCAACCTGGGAGAGCTTGTTCTTAACAAAAGGAAGATGTATAATTTAACTGGAAAAGTTCACTGATTTTTTTTGTATATGAAAAACAGAAGAGTACAAAGGAGAGAAGAGAGTGTATCCAAAACCTACTGACAAAATTGTCATTTGGCTCCCCTGAGAGGGAACACTTGCAAGAATATGAGACAAAAAGGTCAGAGAAATAATAATTGGAAATGACTATTTATAACCACCACTGCATACCTCCTAGGTGTTTTAGCATATGAAAATGCAGGAGAAGTTAATGCAAGTAAGAAAGGTCAAGGAAATAGTAATTGCTAAATGGAGTTAATTGGATCTTTGTGGAGTTGTTGGAGTGGAAAAACCATTTTGTAGGTGAAAAAAATAGCTGTAGGAAACATAGAAAGTATTCAGATAGATACTTTACTATACTTCTAATATGTTTTTTTTTGTGTCTTGCATGAAAATGTTTTGGATATGTAGGAGGAAAGTGTTGCAGGTCTGTACCCTGAATTGCTGAAAACTCTGTGTTCCCAGTGGTGGTTGTTAATGAAGATACAGAGACAAAAATGACTGAAGAAATCTCAGGTTTATGCTCTGGGCTAAGGGAACGAGACCTACAGTGATTATTATTGAAAGATCTTCATTGAAGGCATTACTAGAAGTTGCACATTAAAGAGCAAATCCAACTTCCAGCTGTTCCCATAAGGTGAGAAAGCCAGTTGACAGCTGTCAGGAAAGCTTGGTGAGGATGCCCAGAGCTGCAGAGATGCAGCACAGCCCCTCTGCAGGAAAGGCTGCAGCCCCTGGCTGCTGTTCAGAGCAGAGCAATTACCGTGCCCAGGGGCTGAGCCACTGCAGGCGCTGAGCTTGGAGAGGCTGTCTAGGTGTGCTTGAGTCAGGTCATCTTTCTTTGTTACCGTGGTGACTCCACACTGTTTTGACCATCGCTCAGACTCACTGAACTTTAAACCAGTGCTGCTTTGCTGAGGTGTTCTGACTAATGAGCTTGTCTGTCTGGGGGAGGTACCACATTCCTCTCTATTCATGGCAGCACAAAGCTTACTGCAGCTCCCCCTCCCTGCCCGCCCCCGGGGGAGCGCTGACTGTGGCACTTCTAAAAGCAGAATTGAAGTCCTCACACAGAACTTTCTTGTGGGAGCTCTGAATGCCATCAAACTTTCATTGTCAGGCAGTCTTTGAAAGGAATAGTACTGTACCCATCGTTTCAGACTTCTGATACTACCTGCAAGCAATTTGGGTCAAAGACCTAGTGTTGGAGTTTTCCCTTTTCCATTGATCTCTTTGAGTTTAAGAACGGTAAAAAGAGCTGAACTGGAAAATATCACTAAAACTTAGAAATAGCAGTTGAAGGCATTTAATCTTTTCATGACCATTAGTAATTGGAGGGGAGCCACCTCTGCCCAGCAGCCAACAGTCTGGGCTAGTCATAATTGCAGAAGATTCTGTGTATGTGAATGTCTTTTTCATCACTATATTTTTCAGATGTACAATTTTTTCTCTCTATTTCATGGGAGAGTAATAGATCAGTTTATACCATTATAATCACTGAACAAAAAAATTGCTAATAGTGTTTCAGTAATACTTTGAAGTTCAGTCATAACCTTTAAAATTTTTGTGTTAATTAATTTAAGTAGTGCAAGAATTTTCAGTCTGTGTATCCCTATGTGCATAAAACCACTTTTATAGACTTACCTAATCTATAAATTCAAATGTCATTCCTTGAATTTTATTTTGCTTTATTCCATTGGTTGTCAGAGTGTTATGCATTTTATAAGTGAAAGAAACAATTTGTGAGTTGTCTGTTGTTATCACATGAGTTTATTTTTAATATATCCCAAATATAACTGTGACTTTATCTAATTCTCTTTTTAATAATGTTTGATTTATTAAAAAAGACAAGGCTGAAGTGATAAAAGCCTTGGAGCAAATTAATATTACTTTAACTAATTGGCTTCAATGGGGTTAGGTTAGCAGGTAAAATAATACATGGCACTATTCATTTAATCCATGCCACTGCCATTGACTTCCAGTTCTGGAGACAGTAAGCGAACTGGAAGTCAAAGTATTTGTCTGGTTTATCTGGAGCTTCCAGATTACCCTTAATTCTCTTTCCAGCTTCATAGTTCAGGAACCTTATGCCAATAACCAGTGAACCAGAATTTTCTGCTGCATGAAATGTTACCGGCTAGTTGACTCATCAAAACCAGTTCAGGATAATTTCTGGGGTCTCTTTGCTGTGATTTGTGAATATGGACGGGTTTTGGCACACATCTTGGTGTTTGACTGCCTGGAATCATGAATAACAATCATGTGAACCACTGTTCATGTGAGAGAAATTCATGATTCTGTACGAATGTGCTTTTTGGATCTTAATCTTCTGTAATAAAACTCAGCAAGTCTGAGTAGTGTGACATAACAAGGTAGGAAATATGGCAAGGGCAGGGCCGTGAAATGTGCTGCTTTATACAGACCTTCTTGTTAAGGGTGCAGTACTACTCAAATAGATTTATATAGGTTTACATTTTAGAGTTTTATTGTCATGTCATCTACAAAAAGCCGTTCTGATAGTGATTTTGAAAAGACTTTGCTTACTGTATTTTGCAAGTTTTTCCTTGAACCGACTTTTCTTGCTCTACTGGAAGCGATTGGAAAAAATTTTTCCCATTGAGGAAATGGTTTTAAAAAGTATATTACTAAAATGAAATATAGATCAAGCTGCAGCTGATGAACCAGTGAATGTCTAGGACGTGTTGATGCTGGGTTGTTTAGGAGGAAAACTGACATCCATGTGGGAGCCTTTAAGACTAGCAGAGAATTCTGATGTGCAGAAAGGGAACCAAGAGGAATAAGAAGCTGGAGGACACACAGAATGCTGCAATGTTTTCCTATTTATAATTTATATGGGTTGAGACACACAAATCTGAATGTCTTCTGGTGAATTTAATTATGAGAATTGCCTCCTAACTAAGTGACAGAAATGTCCCAAGGGAAGGACTGGATATTGAACTACGTGATCTTTCCAAAAGTATCTTGCACAGGCTCATAAGAGCTAATGAGAACACAGGAAAGCGTGATTGCAAACAGCTGAGAAATTTGTCCTCTCCATTCATAATAATTTTGAATGTCTAATTTTCAGTAGAAAAATGTTGAAACATGGTCTATGAACTATACAGAAGACATCTTCTAAATTACAAAGCTCTTTTGCAGAAATACTTGGTATCATTATTTATACACTTACAAAGGAAGATGTTTTTGGTGTCACATTAGCCATGTTCAACACAGATACAGTTCATGGTTTTGTTTGTTTTCTGCTCCAGGAAAATTTCTGTCCTTAATGTTATACTTAATGCTCCTCAAAGTTTCTTTTTCTGGCTGATGACCTCTGCCCTTGTCAGCGATTTTTTTGGGTAGAGCAGCATCAGATTCTTTCCAGAGGTTCTGGTACTTCTCTGTTGTAGTTCATTGTTATATTTACCACTTCACTAGTGAAGAGGAAAAGAAATTAGGTCGTAATCTTCCTTCTGTAGATCTCTTTTAATCTTCCTGACGTATTTGAACTTCACCATATTCAGTGCTTCCAATATGTTACTTGCTGTCAGTTTTGGTCTCTCAGGTGGCCATCTCACTGTTTATTGTTGTTATTCTAGAGCACCAATAGTGACCTGCATTCTTGATAAATTACTGAACTTAATTATTCCATATAAATAATTTTGATCAATATCATTGTGTCCTAGAACTTGATGCACTGAATAACATTTAAAAATCTCTTTCTCCCTCTGAAAGGCATTGAAACAAAGGTAGGATCAGCCATAATTTGTTTTTCTTTAGTGACAATATTTTGGAAGTAAAACATTTGACATCTATTGAAATATCAATAGGTAACAAAACAAATGGAAAACTGTCCAACAAATGAAAACTCTTTTCACTCTCATTCATTGGAGCATGATACCTGATGTAGTTAAAAGGAGAAATTGATGTTCCTACCACCTGGCCATAAATCTATGCATGTTCTCCTGTTCTAACCTCTTAACATGAAAAACTCAACGGCAGAAAAAAGCTCTTCCCTGTAGGGGTTAAATAAATAAGAAAATGATTTGTCATTGAAGATGTTCTGATCATAGTAATGCTTGAATAATTGAAGTATAGAAAGTTTAAGACAAGGATATAGCTTTTCTCTCTTCAAAAATACCAGGTTAAAGCCAAAGCAATTTGTGGAATGGATGTTGCTTTTATTTCAGGATGGATCTCCACAAGGTAAGAGAATGAAAGAGAAAGAACAAGCATAATAACTGCATTAAACCAAAGGGTTTAAGATTCGTGGTGGTACTGTAATATACACTGTGCTGGGATATCTTTCTGCTTTTTCAAAATCAAAAAAAAAGAATCAAAGCCTTTTTTTAAATGTTATTTTCCCTATTGTGAGATCAAAGTTTCCCTGTTGCTGTGCTCCTCATAGCATTACAATAGAAAGTTATGTTGTCTCATTTAGCAAAGTAGCCTCATTAATGTAATTCTTTTTAGGTTAGAGTTCTGTCAATTACCAATATTGAAAACATAAAATGTTTTACTTTTTTTGTATATGAAAGAAATCAAATATGCATTAGTTTATGAGTCCCATAACTCCACTAACAGCAAAGGTAACAAGAAAGGGTCATCACATTTTTGAAGTAAGATAAAATTGTAAACAATTTACAGCACAATTTGAAAACAATTTTTTCCTCTTTCAAGAAAATTCCCTAGGAAGAAGTCACTTCTGTGCTATTCCTGCTTTTTTCCTATTGCTGCACTTTTATGTACTGTTAAAATCATATTAATCATTTGCAGATAAGGTCTTCTGGCTGGGCCTGGGACCCAGAGGAACAAACACCTTCCCATAGGGGTGCTCCATGCTCAAGGGCAAAGGCATCACTTGTGGCCCTTTTGTGAGAACACGGCGTGTGGGTGTTGATGTTCCACCCAGCCCAGGGTTTGTTCCTCAGCAGTGAGAGCAGGAGATGTGGTTTAGGGAGACATCGATGAACTTGTTAATATGGAGAGAGAGAACCAAACCCAACAAGGCTGTTAGAATAATGGATATTATGAAATGTAATTCTTGTCAAAACTGATTTAGGAAAAGCAGACAATAATTGAGATAAATGACTATGCTCCACTGCACCTCTTCCTCCCTTCCTTCCAACCCCCCAGCATTACAGGGACAGATGAATATGCTTTTGCTTTTTTTAGAGTTGGCTCTTTGTCAAGGTTACCATTACGTGACTTTCTGATACTGTGTTGCAAAGCTCTAGTCAAATTCATTGATGTGTCTGGAATACAAGGCATGGCTTCCAGGGCTTCTCTGAGCAACATGCACTAACCCACCAAAAACAGTCACGTGCACTTCAATAAATGCGATCATTTAAGGGGTTTGAAGTTCCTGTGATTATAATGAGAACCAAATTTCACCAGGCAGCAACCAGAGACTCCCTATACAAGTGGGAATGCTGGGAAAATCTGTATTGAAGAATAGAATTTTCTCTTGCGTAGGTTTTAATTTTTTTTTTTTTTTTATTTTTTTTTTTAACAAAGGATCTCTTTCCATGTCAAATCGTTAATGTCATGTTGGCTTAGAAATGCCTGAGCAAGCCCAGGAGATTGTGACTGCTGGCATGTGAGGATCCATCCCTTAATGTCATCCCTAGACTGGTTACAGGTGCCAGTTGTGCCCCTGCGTGTGCAGACAGGTGGGGCTGAGCTTCCCCCATTCTCATTTCCTGGAGTGGGATGCCCTTGGCAGAAATCAAGTCAGTGTTGCAGTGTCCTGGTTTCATCCCAGCCAGCAACCAAACCCCAAGCAACATCTTTCTTCTCCTGCTGGTGGCTCTGGGATGGGTCTGTTACTATGTACCTGTTCAGAATTTCTGAGCACTGAAAAAAACCCCAAGGACCTAAGAAACTCAAAAGTGTCTGGTAGAAACACAGATAAATCTCAGAAGGGGAACTTTTTAGAATCTTCTTCGAGGCAAAGTTTGTAGAGATGTATCTACCAAAAATGACCCAGTCTAAAGGAAATTCAATTGACTTAACAATGCCAGATTTGGGCTTGGACTCAGCAAGTGTAATGTGAGCAACTTCCATAGTTACTAAGTGCCTTTTAAGAACTGGAGCTTTGGAAATTGAAGTCCATTGTTTAAAAGCAGGAATAAATGCATCGTAGTCTTCTAAAATAACCCAGAAAAGCACAAAGTTAATTTTGATACAAAATACGGTCAGGATACAGGGGGACACTATCTGTTACTATTTCTGAGTATTCTGAAGAAGCTGAGTCAGTGCTGGAAGGAAATGTGTGTTTGTAGCTGGGAAATGGCCCTTGCAGCTGGGCTCCTTCCAACGCGGGCGCTTCCCTTTCCCTTTAGCTGGCTGTGGAGCTGTGGTTTCTCCAGCTTGGGGAGTGACCAAAGGCAAAGTCTGGTGTCTGTACTGTGTCCTGTCTGTCCCAGAGATGTGTCCTTTTCTGGCCATGCACTCTGCTCTGTAGCTCCTGCCACACAGCCCAGCTTGGATCCTTGCTCTGGGCATTGGGGCTGGGAGCAGGGACCTGTCCAGCGGTGCCGAGTGCTTGTGAGCTTTGTGCTGGCCACCACCAAATTGCACCTTCTCCCCAGCATGTTATCCAGAGACAGCTTGTCCTTTAGGTCTTGAGATCATACCTGGTTTAAATCCACCCTTACTGCTACACCAGTTTGGCAGCAAACTTTATTTACAATTTGTAATTACTTACAGCCTCATTACAGCAGACACCTGGTACTTGCTGTTACATATAAGGTTGCAAAACAGTTTCCATAGCAATAGCTGTCTCTGCACACCATAATTTTGTAGAGTGTTTCCCTATTGGCTAAAAAAACCCTCCACAATTGCTTTCTGTCCAAGGTTTAATTTTCCCATCAATCAATTCTAAATTAATTTGAGGTGAAATAATATATTTCTCATTACAAAAAACCCCAACCCAACCCATTTTCTTCTGGGAAAAACTATTGTAAAAATAGACAGGCTGAAGACTATTATTATTGGTTAGACTCAGAAAAAAAGTTTTGCTTTCATTTGGTTTTAATGAAAATAATATAATACCATGGGTGTATGAGGCAGTGATTTTTTTTTGACCATATTTGATCAGTTTTACTGTCTGTCCATTTACTTGATTAACTTGTTTGATAGCTTTAAATACTTACACATCTTAAAAAAGTAACAGCTATCTGTGTGAAAGATTAACTTTGTTTTTGACACATACTGTACTTTGAGTAATAGATGTCCAAACAGTAAAAATGACCCAGTGTGTCCAGGCTGCATCCCTTTCTGTGTGTGTGTGTGTGTGTGTGTGTGTGTTAAAATCAGTCAAAGCTAAAGCCATGCTGGAGGATTGGGAGCCTCTAGCTTTGAATTTATCCACTCTCACATGTATTAGACCCAGGATTTGCTGCTTTAAATGTTTTAAAATGTTTTTAACAGTTTTTAGCAAACTGGTTTTCTTCAGACTCCTGAGGAAATCTAGTTGTCTTTTTGAAGAAAAATACCACATTATTTCTAACATTACTTGCATTTAATAAAATGCATTGTAAACTGGTATAATCTTACTATTGTTGTTTCAGATCTCATTCTATCTGTGTCCAACCATTGTTTCTTAATTCTATCATTTGTGGATTTCTTTGGTTTCTCAAGATTTATGTAAACTCTTCAGATTGTCTTTTTGGAATATTCTGTGCAGTCTACTTTGTTCAGTTTGGTAGATTTCAATCGATATAAATCCCATTTAAAGCATTTGAAAGACTTAAATCACAGATGTATATAAAGACCCAAATTTCGGGGGTAGCAAAATATGTTAGGAGGCAAGATACATTACTTTTCCTTTTAACAGTACAAATACTATAAATATAAATCTGGAAATGCACAGTCAGCACTCAGTTATTGACAATTTCTTCTGCATCACCTTTGTGCCCACAACAACTGCAGCAGAATTCCAGACCTTCCATTCCACTTTCTGGTTGCCAGCATGTCCCCAAATGCCCTCTTATCCAACAGAAGGTGTCTTTTTTCTTTAAAAAATGAAGTGCAGGTTAATTGCTTATTTGTATCTTGAGAGATCAGAAGAAAACCACAGTGTTATGTTAAAATGGTATTTATTATTTTTGTATATATATATCAGTAGTCAAAATAAGAGGCGGCAGAACTTGGGCTGTAAGTCTGAGATGGATTCCATGTTTTTGAAAGCTGCTAAAAAAAAGATAGAGATTTCTGGTCTGGGAATAAATTCTGCTTGTAAAAGCACCAAAACACATATTTACTTTTAAAAAGACAAGGGGTCCAAATTTTATTTGAATAAGTATTCAGTTTGTCATTGTCATATTCTATTGGTATAGATGAATGGTATATTTTGGGCAGTTACATTGCACAGGAAATACATGCTTTTCCCATTGACATTAAAGAATATATTTTCTGAAGTGTCAGAGACACTTAGTTCTATTGGAATTCAATTCTTTTCACAATTTTGAACCATACCCCTTTAAATTGCTTGTGCAGTAGCAGATTAGCACAAAGGCACATTTACATTCACGTTTTCACCCTTCCTTGCATCCTCATCCATCAAGTTCAGACCTTCAGAGTTTTTATTATATTTTTATTGAAATGTTAATATGTAATGTGAGAGGGCAAAAAGCTTGAATATGTGAAAGGAAATAAATCACTGCCACCTAAAATATTATTCTGAGAAATTGAAAAGAGGACATGGATCTTTTGCTGCTTATGTGCAGATGCTGACTTTTAGAAGCTGATGATATTACTTAGCATCTGCTGAATCGTCTGTATCTTGAGCCTGGTGGGTTATTATTTTTCCATTATAGCTGTGTTCTTGGGTTGTTCTAAAATACTAACATAGTTTTTGCAGACTGACACCAAAAATTATGTAGCAGTATTAAACTATCTGTTCTTGGTGTTTGAATAACAGGAGGAGGTCAATAAAACAGATGAAAGTTGAGGTTTATGGAGACAGTTCCAGCTACAAAGGCAAAATTATGTGTGTTGCATATTCAACAGCAGGCAGAGTGTTCTCATGAAAATGAATATTCAGGGTGTCTTTATTAATGAGACAGGACATTAAGTAAAATGGAAAAACAACACATTTTTCCTGAAAAAGAAGTGATTTCCTGGGTGTGTAGGCAGCTTCTGCAACTGCTTTTCTTTTCATTACTACATTATTTTGTGCAGTGTATTTCCAAACACTTCTTGTAAGATGATTACTCTTGGAATGAGTGTCTCCTAATGTTTGTGCTTGACATGAGTGTTTGATGGCTGAGGTTGTTTCAGAAATACTCTTTTCAATCCTCCAAGCAAGATTTTTGTCTTAAGCCAGGTAGCTTGGAGGAGTCCAGGACTGCACTGACACGTCTGTGTTTATCAAACTGCTGTGCAACTTTTTGAAAAGAGAACAGACATTTAAGAGGACTGACTTGCTAGGAAAACATCAATTGTTGTATTTTGACTGCTGACTGGCATTGATGATATTTGAATCTATTTTGCCCAGTACAAATTATCTGTTCCAGGCTTTGCAGAAGCAGTTTCTGATTCCCCAGCCACCACTTTTACTGCTTACAGGGCTGTAACAACACTGGGAACATTTTGTACTTGGGGTTCTCTTAGATTTTTGGGCTTGTAAAGAAATTGACAGTAGTTCTGAGAGCTTCTCAGCTAATTTTTCTGTGCTTGTTGACTTGAAACTGTTAAATTTTTCTAGATGCTGTCATGCATCTTCTTTCATTACAGGCCAAGCAATTCTGTTCTGTTTTAAATGTAGCATAAAAAATTTAGAAGCATCCATTCATTTTATGAATTGTACCTGTATAAGGCTCCTGGCATAGGCCTTTAAGAACTTGTTTTAAAGAACTTGTTCTTGATGTCTGTGACCCCATTGCCTATTTGATTCATTCCTTCAGTGTCTATTATCAGACACCAGAATTATAAATATTGTAACATGGGTATTAACCTTTTGCTTTGTACCTTCTTTTAATGCTAGTACATTTTATTGATGATTAATAATTAATAACTGCCATTCTGTTTTGTTTCCTTTGTTTTCAAATCTACTGCATTGCTGGCTTCCAGTAGGATTTTTTTCAGTGTTTTCAATTTGAAATGTAGTATTTTTGGCAGGGATGTTATTACTATTATACATATGTAGGAAGGGAAAGAAATAAAAGGTTTTGGGAGATGGCTACTTTACAATTCTTGTCTTTTTTTAATAGCTTTTTTTTTTTAATTTCAGAAGAAAGTAGTTACAAAGTACATTAGATTAAATAAATAATGCATTAAATCAAAATAATACAAAGAAATACAACCCCCAAAAGAAGCAATTTCTCTGTTAAATTAAATATCTGAAAAATGGGCTGATTATACAAGAGAGGTTTTATTCAGGGGGAAAGAGTAAAGTCAAGACTTTTCTTTAGTTTTAATTTTAAGTTTCAACTCCTAACTAGGCACAGAATTCATGCAAATGAGGGAAAGGTGAAGCAATTGAATAATTTGAAAGTGAAACATTATGTCTTATCTTGGAATCAGGAGGGAATTCAAGGAACTATTTGATACAGAATCTCTTTCAAGTTTATTAAATATGATTTTTCAGTTTCAGAACTTGCACTGGAAAAAGTTCTAGCTGATGTTAAAACTACTTGCCCTATTTAAGCCATTGTGCTTCAGCTTGGAGGCACTTAAGATGAAGTCACTTGATTGGGAGGTGATCAGAGCTGATTTATTACATGGATTGGTTTGTGTTTTGAGATCTGTGGAGAGCTGGACTTGCGGATTATATATCTTAACTTACATTGAAAATAAATAATTAATAATACTTTTACCAGAAATACCAGATGAAGCTTAACAAAGATCAGATTTAGTTAGAATGATATTCTGTGCTATCATTGTATGTGTGTGGCCCATATGGCAACACCAGGCACTTATCAATATGAGGAACACAAGCAATCTATTTCTCACACAGGAAGCTGTTTGTTCCCAACCTTAAACCACTCTTCTGGAAAACAACTTCATCTTCCTGAACTGGCAGTTTTAGAGGGACTTATATGTGTAAGACCAACTAAATGGATCCATTTCCTATACATTTATTTAATTATTCCTTTTGGCCTTGTGTCTCTAAAATGTACCTGGCCATACCTAAACTTGCTTACAGTTTAGTAGTGCACCAGTAAAAAAAGGTATTTGGCTTCCCTTGTCAAGTCACTCCTTGCAAAACTCCTTTGTTTGTAGCTCTCTCTGCACCAGAATCTCTGTCCTCATCTTCTGCCCCATACTTCCTTTTTTTTCTAGAACTGAAATTGTGTTCTCTGGATTTTAACACAGGGCATTCTCCTTCCTACTGTTCTGACAGGAAATACATTGAAACCCTCATGGTAAGTTTCATATTCACTTTTTTGTTCCATCTTTTATGGGAAAAAAAATTCTGATTGTAGTGATTCTCCCCCTCCTTTCTATAATTTCCTTTTCCTGTGCATTAAGTCTGATGCAATTTCTCACATTCTTCACTTTCAAATAATTGACCTGTTACAGGAACCCTCCACAAGGTCACTGCAATGAAAAGCAACACGGATAATGCACTTAGTTTCTCTACTCAGAGTTCATCATCTGGTTTTGGTCTAAAAGGCCACTAGACCCACATCTAAATAGTATAAAACCCTCAGGATCAATTAATACACAGCAAATGAAATATCTAGTTATAAAATACATGGTGGCACAATCTTCCAGTAATGAATAATACCCCAGGAGAAGCTATGAATTGTCCTCTAAAAAGAAAAATGTAACTGTTTGTTACTATAATACTCTCTATCTTCACTCTTGAAGTATGTAAGGCTGGATACTTGGTTCTTCTGCTTGGTTATTTTTTTCCACTTGATTTTGGAAACAAATCACATGCAAACCATCAGTTAGTAAGTTGCACAAAAGTTTACAGAGTGACAGAAACACTGCTACTGCTTCTACTGTTGCAAAAGTAGTTTCTGTGTTTCAGTGCTGAAAGTTTCCATTTCAAAATACTTTTAGAAACATTGAAAGGAAAAAAATCCCATTTGCTAGAAATTTTCAAAATGTAGTATTTTTGAATAACTTTGTGCAATCCAGAAATAGAATGGCATGTTTGCAATATACTCAGGACAAGGAAAAAAATGTTAAGATATGGGATGGCTGAAAGAAGGAGAGCTTGGTCTCCTTGTTTGGAGTAGACATTATCTCTAAGAAATAAGAGCATGAGGAATACTATCTGGCCTATGGAAATCAGCCATTGAAATGATTACAGTATCAAAGAAAACAACCTACTAACCTTTAGATGTAATTAATATCATTGATATCCCCGCAAACAGTGTGGCAAACCAAAGAGTCTGTCAGAGCAAGAAAATTCTCCATTGTGAGAGAAACAAAACTCTCCTGTTTCATTAATGGCTCCTGGTCTTCATCTGATGCAAAAATCCTAGCAATGCAAAGCTAGTGCTGAGTTACCATTGCAGCCTCCCCTGTGATGGAAATGTGTGTCTGCAGCTGCAAATGTAAAACCTCCCACAGACTTTCAGTGATCTGCTCCTTAGATAGCTGGGGTTTCTCTTGACACTTAAAGAACCCTGTATTCTTCTCTGGAGATATCAAAATATTGAATTTGACAGCACTACATATACCACAAGCTGTACAAGCTGAATTTGTGTCACATCCCCTGATAGAGGTGATACAGAGCCTGATAACCATGCTGAGCATTTCCAGCTGTGAGAAAGCTTTTCTGCTCTGCTGAGAATGAGGAATGCCTGGATGGTTTGGAAATTATTAGAAAAATATTACAATTTTAGAGTGCAAGGCTTTTAACTTAGCCTGGCGAATGTGTCTGCTTCCCTCAGAAAAAGGTGACAAACTTTAACCAAAGAGGCCAAACTGATTCTGCTTGTCCTACCTGGGTGATGCGTCTGTGCCCAGGAAAGGGTGTTACTGAATCCTTCTCTGCCATTTACCCTGCTGACAGCCATTTCAGCTGTACATACAGAAAATATGGGAAGTAAACAAAACTGTTCTCACTCATTAATTTAACACTGGATTCAGGGAAATGAGCAAAGTGGCCTTCATTTTTAGGTTGCCCGTACTTTACAGCTATCTAATATTAGCCATTTGCTTTTTCTGGATTCAAGAGAATTGAACACCTGCTTTTTTCTTCCAATTACTACTGAAAGTAAACTCTAGATTTGTCTTGAGAAGGAACCCCTCTGAAAACCAAGTAATGAAATTTGAGACATTTTTGAAATATGACTTTTCATTTCCTGCGCTTCGGTGTCCCCGTCTGTACAATGGCCATCCCAGCTGGATGTTGAGGATGCTTGTCAGCTTAGTAATAAACTGGAAGGAAGTCATTAATACTGTTCTCAGACTGCACTATGAAAACTCAGTGAGTAAAAGTCCATGGTAATTCCATTTCCCCCATGGAGCTCTTTTCTTGCTGCTCTGTCAAGGGAAAGACTGAATTTCTGTCGCACTTCAGTTGGCTTGCCTCTAAATCTCACAGTTCTCGGGTGCTGTGCAGAAACTCAATCTCCATGGCAGTTAAGTGCCACTGGTGGCTGTGTAATATTTGTCAGCACAACCTTAAGGGATCTGCACTGTCCACTAAAAGATCCAGTGGAAATGATGGATATCTGCTCACGCTGCACATCTCCATCCTTTCACACCCATCCATCAGGATGTGTGCAGAAAGCAAGGAATGTGTGTTAGCAGAGTGACCTCTATCAATAACACAGAACCAGGGTTCTCTGTGGGGAGCTTTTCCAGGCCCATGTTTGTCCCCTACAAAATGGTTGTGATGTTGGTCACGTAGCACCTACTGTGTGTCCAAAAACATCCCACTGTGAACTTGCTGGGCTGGCTGTCAAATACATTGAACTCTTCTAATTGCAATACTTGCATTGAATAGTAAATTCCTGGGTCTCTATTTACCTTTGCACTGTCTAATTAACTCTGTGTGAGGTTTCACATTCAGGCCTCAGGTTTGTAGGAGCTACAAACTAGTTCCTTCATTCTCTGTTAAATGCAGTGAGTTCTCATTTTAAAAATTATCTTTCATGTGTTGCACTTTAAATAATTTGAACCTCAAATAGCCTTTGGAGTTGACATAATTTTCTCCTGAGTTTTGATGAAGCAGTGAGCCTGCAAAAAAAGGCGAGACTGTATAGCTGACCGGCCCATGCAGGCCTGTTTTTGAATAAAATATTCTCTTTCTTCAGCAGTTGAAAATTTGTGGAGGTTTAGATGATAGAAATGAAAGGCACCTTGTCCATGCACCAGAGGAGCTCACAATGCTTTACTGGAAACTGCAGATGGAGGCAGATTGTTGTGCAGTGCTGGACAGCTTCCAATGCATTTTCTTCAGTGCACCTGTACTCCAGGTAGAGTGACCCATTCTTTGCCAGCTCTTACATGGAGTTAATTTATATGGAACTCCATTTGTGAAAGATTTGATTTTCACACTCTTAATTGATCAGTCTCAGGTCTCTCAAAAGTATTGCATTCTTGGTAATGTATTTGCTCACATTTACAATAATATAGTTTTTTGTAATTAATAGTTTCTGATTGACAGGTATGAATTTATCATGGCTGAAATAGCCTGAATTGCAGATTTCTGAACTTTATGAGCTGTACTAAGAAAGTGCATAAAGAAAAATTTCCAGTTCTAAGATAAGATTAGAGACAGAAGAGGTAAAACAAACCTAAAAACTATTTGATTTTTTTTTCTAAGTAAGGTTCTAATTTATTTAATTTACTTGTTCTATTTGAAGGCAGAGTATAATACTTTGATACATAAACTAAAAGAATTAGCAGTAGAAGCATTTATCTTATTTTTATTACCTGTTTGACTCAATGTGTTGCTGCCTGGAAACAATATTGAGGGCAGTTTTACACACATTTACCCTCTTATGTAAAGTGTCAAGTACTTTTATGTCTAGTATATTGATTCCCTGGATTTATACGAGATAATCCCCCCCCACACATATGTTTGTTTGTAGATGACTATGATAGTTCTTTCATTATCAATATATAAGAATTTTTTATTAATTTCTGACTATCACTGTTGAGAAGAGGTGTGCTGCAACTGGGATACAAATGGAAAGAATGCATGTTGAGGTAAATGAGCTCCAAAGGGGTGGTGGAGCTGAACTCACCCAGTCTGCGTATAATTGGTGATATAAACCAGACAATTAGAGACATGACAATTGGAGATGTGAAAACCTCTCCAGAAGAGGGACACATTTAAGTGGTTGTGCCTTTGGCCTCTCTGTAAGAAAACTGATTGTGGAAAGAAGACTGTATTTTAATAACATTAGATTTCATAAAAAACAAGGGAAAAAAAGTGTCATTTGTCCATCATGGACTAGAATGTTATAATTCATATTCTGGGGAAAACAACACTGATTTTAGATCCATATTTGGATGAAAATCTAGCACCATCTATTTCCATCTTAAAGCCTAATTAGATACATAACCAAAGCTGCAGCAAATCTACTGATATTACAGCAGTTACACATTTTTTATATTTGCATGATTTCAGAATAATCTCAGGGACACTTTAATATGAAGAATGGCACTATAATTAACCCGAGGTCATCATGGCAGTATCAGTTAAGAAAAACAGATTTTTTAATATTGGCAGTTGAGAATGCTCCCAAACAGCTTCACTCATGAATACAATTGTCTTTTTTAATAACCTGTGAGCCTCCAGAAGGCAATGAGAACAGCATGGTTGTTCTGGAAATAGAACACAGGAAGAGCTACAAGAGAGAAGCACAGGAAGATTGTAAGTAAGGTGATGAAAGGATGACATCAGTTGCAACACAAGTACTTATTGAGGGAATATTACAAATGACAGAGTCTATTGAACGGGACCTTCTGCTTAGACTGCCAGTCAAGCTTGTCTAATGTTAGTAAAAATGGGAGAACAAAGGCCTGAATTTAAAGGAGGCTTCAGCAAAGCAATTGCGGTAGTCAATTACTTTAGGTGAAACAGGGTGATAAAAACCAAAAGAGTGAATACTTGCAGACTATTCTGATGCTTTAGAGACGTATTTTATTCTTTTACACATCTTTCTTGTACAAAATCTTAGTCACAAAATAAATTTTCAAGATTTTTTTTTTTTGACTTCTGGTTGGAATGAATCTCTAGATATTTATGTGAAAGATACATTTATATGTCAGAGGAAAGGTAGACTGAAGCCTGTTTACAGAAGATTCATTTTCATAGCAAGATAAACCTTGTCTCTGTTTTGCAGACAAAATTAACTGAAGTTGTTTGTCTAGAAGATTCAGGTCTAGAAAAATCTCAAAGATTTTCCTTTATAATTAGTGTTCTGACTGTGATGTATCTGTTATAGTATGAATAATTTACATAGATCTGGAATCCCGCTCTATATTTTACTGTCTTTTGGGAAAAAGTAATGATTTTACAAAGTGATAAACCAGTCAGATGGTTAAAAGTCTGGGTTTTTTTCCTGGCTTAAATCACTCTGGATGCTCTTTTAGTCGAAATTATGGCACTTGACTCCACTGTCTCAATGCAAAGTTTGCACTTCATCTTTTCAGCCTCATTGCCTTGAGATTTTGCCTGAAAATTATAACTGAAAGGTGCTGGAAGCCCAGCCTGGGCACTGATTGTATGTGACAAACAGGGTAGGAATGGGGTTTCACTCTAGATCTGTGAGCCAGTAAGAATAAAACCAAACTACACTTCAGCAAAACTGTGTAAATCACTGAATATCTAAAAGAAGTTATACTGAATTTATATTTTTGGATTCCAAGTTTTTCTTTTAACATTTTTTTTTTCCCCATAGAAGTTCTATTGGGACACAAAATAATTTCACATTTCCAAATGGGAATCATTTACATAAGAAACTCTTTCAAATCATGCCAGTGTCTTGCACACCTGCATGCAGAGGTTTCCCTGCTCATGACAACTCATGGGTTAGTCCAGCCCTGGAGCTGCAATGCACTTTCAAGTGGGATAATTCAAAATTGCATCCCCTGTCTCACTGCACTTGCACTCAGTGCTATTGGGAAACTGCATGTGTTGCATATTGTACATCACAAGAGCCACATGCATTTTCCTCTCTGAAGGTGCAGAGAGGCACAGGGACCTGAAGTGGAACCCTCAGACTCTGTGCAGTCCATCCCAGCCCAGGATGGAAATGCAGCTGCCTGTGCTGGTTTATGGGGCACTGCCCACAAGTGCATCCTTTTGAAGTAACTGCTTTCTACTAAAAACACTAAATATCTATCAGATGGCATCATTCACTGTCTGAAGGATACTTAAGGGAGTGGATCCTCATTCATACAACTTTGATTTTTAGATCATTATGTATAAAGCTCATGAATCTTTACGAAACTGCTTCATTCACTGAAACCCAGAATTGATTTCTTTTTTTCCACTGTGAGGCTTGTGCTGAACAGATCAATGTTTAAGCATGTCTGAAAATAAGGGTCATAAATCACCTCCTATAGTACAAACTCTTGGGATTTCAGTAGCATGTTTTTAAAGCCTTTAGGACTTATGTTACATAAGGGGTATATCTAGTTATTATGCTGAAAAGTATTTTTCTCTACTAATATTTATGTGTGCAGCTAGAAGAGGTTTCATTTGTTTTATTATTTTGTTTTGGCTCAAAACATTGCTGGCTGTTATTAAAATGAAAAACAATGGAAAAATACATAAAACTTTTCTTTTGTTTTTGTTTTTATGAAGTGTTGTGTATGTCCTTTATGAAATTTAGCATTTACCTTGTGTTGGTTTAATCAGTTGCTTAATTTGTATTCCATTCCCTTCAAAATAACTTGTTTGGAGTCAAACATTTGTATTAGATGTGATGGAAATGTGAAGGAAGAGGACAATCTGGTTTTACCATCTGCTACTTGGTCTTGTGAATAGGACTTAAATGACTCAGTTTATGCAGCATTTACAGTTCCTGTTATATTAAAAGCAGTGTTTCTTATTAATTAACTACACACATGGAAGCCCTTGCCTAAAGTCTCAGAGCTACAAGTACTGCTGGAATAGTTGTTGGAAAGAGACTGTTCTCTATGTAAGATTGTTTTGTGTGAGTTTGTGTCTGTAAGGAAGAGCTTCTGGGAAGGAGCAAAAGAAAATGGCAATTACATCTCTATGAATATGGACAAGCTTCATGTACAGCTGGTCAATTTGTTTCTCTTCTGAGAAATGAACTATAAAGAACAGATTCTGTAAGATATATCTACCACAGAATGCCCTTCTCCAGGGTGGCTGGTTTCACTTGGGTGTTGTGGTGCATGGGCTCTCCAGGCGGCTCTGCCACTGAGCCAGCGAGCAAACCACTAGCTTGCACTTTGAAAGTGATAATAGTGCTTAACTTTGCTTTTTCTGGTGGGTAAATTGGGATGGTGGTATCCTAATCTGATGTCAGTGAGCAGACTTACAGGATTTTGTATAATTGCAAAAGATGCAATTTGCAATGCTCTGGAATTGGAGGTTTTGCTTGTTTTGAGATTCATCTTCTGTATTCACAAATTAGAGACTGTGCTTAATTTGTTTTGTGCCAGTCTTGTAACTCCTCAACTGATGTAATTTTCTAGGACTGTCTTCTTTCATTTCTTAGGTTGTTATTTTGTTTTGCCCACACTCCTAATAAAATAAAGTTTTACTTTCTAATAGAGCTCCAGTTACATAGACAATCTTTAAACAATATGGATATCAAAAGTTAATTATGCAAATAATTCAAGTGCTCCACTGGGATCTTAGGAGAGTCAGACTCAATTAATCAGTAACAATTGAAATTTCATAGTTTTTATTGTGCTTGGTTTTTACTTGGGAAAATAATTTTTGAATGAAAATGACAATTATTTAATACTTAGTTTTAATTTCCAGGCAAACACAATGTACCCAACTAGGAACTTGCAGGCTATGAATAAGCAAAATGAACTATGAACTTTACTAGTCTAATAACTCAATAGCTTACATATTCATGAGGCTTTATTATTGTCACTGATGGATAAATTGCTCATTTAATTCACTTCCTACTTATTTCTATGAGTCTCCAAGTCAAATCCCTTGTGATTTGCTCTGTAGGATGTAGGGAATGTTTTTCAGGTTTACTGAAGAACAGAATAACTAGCCTTTTATTTATTTGGTCCATTACAATGTCTTTCATACGGCTTATTCATATTAGTTATTTACCAGGTACATGAACACTTTTGTTGTCTGAGGATTAAGTTTAGTAATTAGGAAATCTATTTTCTGGGTAGTTTACTGAGTGCACAGTTTATAGTGTATAACCTATAATATCAGGGACTACGCTAATTATAGAAAATTACATTAAATCCCTTAGAATATAAAGTATCAGTGTTTTTCTGAAGTCAGTATTAAGCATCATTGCTATCAAATTTAAACCATGTGTGCTCACAATGCTGATTACAGGCACCACAAGTTCCTTGGGTTATAGGATTCAGGTCTGAAAGTGGAGAGATCATTTGTAGCTGAATAGAGGGTAAAATAGCCTGTCAGCAACCTTGTGTGTGTCATGATGGTAGTGAGAGCAGAGGGAATTTAGGAGTCTTTGTTAGGGTGCAGGAAGGACTGCCTGATCCATAAGGCCAGGGAGCAATTCCACACCAGCGGGGCAGGGGTGAGTTACTTTTTATTTTTTGAGAGAGAAGGGTCCTGCCAGTGGTAGCAACTCATTACTTTTCTGAACATGTTTTCTAGTTATTAGCCCTGAAATAACCAGCTCCTCTGGATTGCCTGTGGGTTGGCACAGAGAAACACAATTCCACTCAGAGAATGTCTGAGATTGGCACATGGGAAGGTCTGCACCACTCTGCCCTGCCGGGAATCACTCTGCAGAATTGTGTAATGCAGAATTTTTGCATTGAAAAGTTACCCATGTATGGAACTTCAGGTACCCCCGGAGATGCCTGAGGGTTTTGAGTATTTCAGGTTTTGCTTCTGTTGCCTAGATACCTTTTCAATGTAGGTCCACACTGTTTCCTTTAAAGCCTCTTTATTTTATATGTGTTTGTCTAAACAAGATGAGAATCTCTTGATAAATCTCTCTGACTCTTGTGTTACAAAATGTCTTCACTGTCTGTATGAATAGATTAAGTATAAAAATTTTGAAGATATTCAACTTGTATTTCAGATTGATATTTGAGAATAGCTATGTGTTTATTTAAATCAACAAACATAGCAGAAGAATCACCAACTGGAAAACCAAGCACTGTTAGTTTGGTCTTCATGATACCAACCCCCCACGCCTTTCCCCAAAATGTTGTTTCCAGAGTCTGTCAAGATGAGAAATGAAATTGAAACTTAACTGGAAATGACAAAGATGCTCTTGGACATGAAATCTGATGAAAATCCATCAGCAAGACTGAGGGAGATTGTATTTCAGGGCAGTTCACCTGTCTGAGCTAGAAGGACTCTGAATCTGCAGACAAAATGCTCGGTCTGTTATTTGCATATTTATATTGGAGCTGAAGCTTGCCAAATTTAAAACGTCCTCCCAAATTATATTCCATGTCAGAAGGGCTGAAAGGGTAAATAGTATGGTTTTATGATTAGAGTGTCATTTATAATATGGATACTCCAAGAAATACCTGTTTTTGGTCTTGCAAAAGATGGATTTTTATTTCAAATAGCAGTAATAAATTTGATTAACTGTTGTATATAGAACTTTCATCTAACATGAGTAGTTTTTTACATAAAGATATATTCTAGTAGTGAATGAAAGGTTACTCCTGGAGTCATACCCAGGCTGATAGCAATACTGGTGTTAAATTCACAGGTTAAGGAATAATGCAGCAATTAAAATTCAAGATACAGCAAGACTGGAAGGGTGTGCGTGTTCCTGGCCTGTGTCCTACCAGCGATCTAGATCCTTTTGTTCCGGCAGGATTTCACTCACTTGGTTAATAGGTCCCACCTGTGTAGCAAGGAGGCACAGGTGCCGGCAATGTTTAAGGCGTTAAACCATGTTTAAGTGTTAAATCACTCTGAGTGCGTGGGTTCGGCTTGGCCTGCGAGGAGCTGTGGCTGTGCCGGTGGCTCTGGCACCTCTGGCCCGGTCCTGGCCTTGCTGTGTGCCCTGAGGAGAAGAGCCCCACGCTCGGGTCCTGGCTTTGCTCTGTACCCTGAGGAGAAGAGCCCCACGCTCGGGTCCTGGCTTTGCTCTGTACC